>NC_143039.1:51473614-51731114 GCF_057628025.1 Oncorhynchus mykiss | reverse complement strand
AAAAAAATATTTTTTAAAAATAAACATGTCTTATTATTTTTATCGCATTATTATTTGGCCTTTGTAGTTCAGCAGTCTATATTGAAATGTAACTGTTCCACAAAAAAATGTGTGATGTAGGAGAAATGTATACACATTATAATGAAGAAAGATGTATAAATAAGTCTCTGTCCAAGTGTTCTATCAAAATTCCACATTAAACTATCGAAATGTCTGATGAATGCAATGAAAAGTGTTGTATCACAACGAAATAAATCTTGACAAATCCAACGCATCAAAGGACAATTGTCCATACATCAAAACCAACATTTAGGCAGTTCTATGAAACGAAATATACATATTAAAGTCACTAAATACAAACCCGATCTAAAATTAAAATAACCTGCTCATTAAACTGCTGACCACGAACGCAAACTGTCAAATAAATCCTAAACATAATGCATTGAAATAAATGGCATGCAATCAAAGGAATCACATACAATTATCAAAGACGCATACATGTTAATTTAGTTATATATCGGGGTGACAGGATTAGCGGAACAGAAATCTAACGTTTGCTGTTTTGGAGCAGAAGCCCCGTAATCCTCAGCATCAACGTCAATCGGCTGGCTTGGGTCTTTCTCCACCAGTCTTGTGGAGCTGTGCTTGGCCTGAAGGTGCTTCTTGATATTTGAAGTTGAGTTCTTCGCAGTTGACAGGCGTTTGTTTATCCCCGAGGTACAGTTTGCATTAAATTATAGTTTTCTCAATTTCTTCTACCAATGAAAAATAATGTGAATACTTCCATGATGTAAAGGCTGTTGTCTCTGCCATTTTACTAGGTAGTTTGCTTACCGCCACAACGTTCTTCAAGAAACAAGAAGGGCACGAATATAGAGGACGGGGATTAACATTTTTGGGGAGGCAAAAATAAATAAATGTAAAAGTTCTATCACATTTAAAAGTAACGATTTGCGTATTTGAAAAAGTAACAAAGTAAATGATTACTTAAATTGAAAAAAATAACAAAGGCGTTAAATTACTATGTTACGTGTTACCCCCAACACTGAATCACAGACTTGAAGTAGTTCTAAAACCCCTACGGAAAAAAGAATGGTGAAAAAAATATTTAAACCATTTCCGAGTTTTACCAACAGGTAATATGACTCATACTGTGATACTCATTTGAGATGTGCTTTTTGTTCAGTAAATCAGGTGTTAAATGAGGTGAAAATTAGACTGGAGTGCCACTTTAACTTTATGTAAAGAAGTTATGAATGGACAAAGACCGCCTCCATCAGTCTGACAATAGAAAATATTTCACTATTGCAGTCATATTTTATCTCGACAGCAAGAGGGCGCCAAATAATCAAGGGCTGGTTAGTTATTGTTCAACATTCAGTGAGTTTCAAAAGTATTGGGACAGTGACAAATGTTTTGTTGTTTTTGCTCTATAGTACATCACCTTGGATTTGAAATTATACTATGATTATGAGGTGAAAGTGTCAGCTGTAATTTAAGGGTATTTTCATCCATATCGGGTTTACAAATTACAGCACTTTTTGTTCATAGTCCCCCCACTTTAGGGGACCAAAAGTATTGGGACAAATTCACGGTAAAACTTCCTTTTAAGGAAGTTCCTTATTACAGTGTAATTGCATTGGTACTTACACTAACAATTGTTATAGTTAACTGTGACTCATAGTTACAATGTAAGAACCATATGTACCTAGTAGCATTTGCAGTCTGCAATTACAGAAGTGTAACAAAGATTGCTTGTTACCATGCTTGTTACAAATGGGCAGTGTTCCACTAAATTCACCAACTTAGTGTTTTGCTTCTTCTCAGCTGCATCCGATTCATTAACAGCTGTGACAAAGGTTTGGATATCTTGTGGATTCGCTGGGTGTCTGAGAGATTATAGCCAATGCTCAATAAACTCTAATTACTTAACCATGAACTGTGAACTGTTCAAAATATTTCTCCAGTCAACGTTGTTGCTAGCACTTTCCTCCAAAATAAAGCGTACCACCTGGGTTGACCTTGTTGAGCTCACGGGAAAACAAATTTAATACGAGTGTCGTCCCAGATGAGGAATAAGAAACTATTTAAAAGCAAATGTCGTGTTTGCCTATGTACAATACAATTACTAGTTGTAACACAGGATTTAGCTAGTTAAAAATAAATAGATATTGAGGGGTACTTACTTGTAACTAATGTGTACAGTACATTGCCCATTCTGACAACCTGGCTCTCATTTTGGAGCTTCTGGAAGTGCCATCTAAGTGGGAGAATAAACACACTAGTACACCATAGAGTACAATGTAATTACTAGTTGTTACACAGGATGTGTCCGTAAAAATAGTGGGTACTGTTTACGTTCTGCAAAAGCTAGAAAGGAAAGCTTATGAGCGCAATAGCAAAAACAGGTTCACAAATGGCTCACATCAAAAAAAGTATAAATTGTTAAATAATTTAATGGTGTATTCGACAATGGGTCAATTGCTATAACCATTAATTAAACATTTATGGTTCAAATTGTAGTATAGTCATTTGTGCTTGGCAAATGGTAATCTTGGTTTAATAATGGTTTATAAATGCACTTAAAATGGTCATAAGAAAAACTCTTATACCATCATGTAACCTTGCACTGTTGAAGAACCTTCTCACTTTTGGATGTGATGCATTGTTTGAACATCTCTGGAGAGACCTGAAAATAGCTGTGCAGCGATGTTCCTCATCCAACCTGAGAGAGCTTGAGAGGATCTGCAGAGAAGAATGGGAGAAACTCTCATACAGGTGTGCCAAGCGTGTAGTTTCATACCCAGAAAGACTCTAGGCTATAAACGCTGCCAAAGGTAATTCAACAAAGTACTGAGTAAAGGGTCTGAATACTTATGTAAATGTAATATTTCAGTTGAAATGTTTTTATAAATTTGCAAAATGTTTTAAAAACCTGTTTTCGCTATGTCATTATGGGGTATTGTGTGTAGATTGATGAGGGGGGAAAGTAATTATTTTAGAATAAGACTAACATAACAAAATGTGGAGAAAGTGAATGGTTATGAATAATTTACGAATGCACCGTATTTATCACAGGAATGCAGGCTTAATGTCCCACACTCGAAATAATGATAACTTTGAACGTATCCTTTTGAAGAGGAACAGGGTTGAGAAGATGGTCAATGTGCAAAATCCAGACATCATAGATTTCTGCAGAAGACAAAACGTGTCGTAGACGAGACAAAAATGTCAAGGCAGGCGAGAGAATGTGTGTTTTCTATGCAATTTGTTTATTTTTTGGGAGGGGATACTTAAATTCTGCTGGACGATTTAGCATAGGAAGTTAGCTTCTAGCTAGCATTTGCGAGCCATCTGGCTAAGTGTCAACTAGCAAACTAGCTAACTGCAGAGCCGTAGCTAGCTAGGTAGCAAACGTTGACTGGCGTTTTTGTTAGGCCTACCAACTAGGCCAGCTAGCTTACTACACTGAACAAAAATATAAACATAACATGTAAAGTGTTGGTCCCATTTTTCATGAGCTGAAATGAAAGATTCCAGAAATGTTCCATACGCACAAAAAGCTTATTGCTCTCAAATGACAGGTGTGGCATACCAAGAAGCTGATAAAACAGCACGATCATTTAACAGGTGCTCCTTGTGCTGGGGACAATAAAGGGCTATGTGCAGTTTTGTCACGCAATTCAATGCCACATATGTCTCAAGTTATGAGGGAGCGTGCAATTGCCATGCTGACTGCAGGAATGTCCACCAGAGCTGTTGCCAGAGAATTGAATGTTCGACCATAAGCCGACTCCAACATCGTTTTAGAGTATTTGGCAGTACCTTCAACTGTCCTCATAACCGCAGACCATGTGTAACCACGACAGCCCATTACCGCCACATCCGGCTTCTTCACCTGCGGCATCCTCTGAGACCAGCCACCTGGACAGCTGATGAAACTGTGGGTTTGCACAACCAAAGAATTTATGCACAAACCGTCTGAGGGAAGCTCATCTGCGTGCTCGTGGTCCCCACCAGGGTGTTGACCTGACTGCAGTAACCGACTTCAGTAGGCAAATGCTCAACTTCGATGGCCACTGGCACGCTGGAGAAGTGTGCTCTTCACAGATTAATTTGGGTTTCAACTGTACAAGGCAGATGGCAGACAGCGTGCATGGCTTTGTGTGGATGAGCCTGTTTGCTGAAGTCAACGTTGTGAACAAAGTGCCCCATGGTGGCGGTGGGGTTATGGAATGGGAAGGCATAAGCTACGGAAAATGGACACTATTGAATTTTATCGTTGGCAATTTGAATGCACAGAGGTACCGTGACTAAACACCAGCTAACTTATTAGAGTCAACACAGATAGAACAATGACTCAGATGTTTCACCGGAAGCATAAATGTGAAGCATCCAGTTGGAGCTTCCTCTCCCCGCCAAATATGGTGGGGAAGGAAGCTAAGTAGCTGGCAGTGGGAGAGTCTTTTCCCAAAACTAGAATATTTTATGAACAGATTGGACTCCCTTTGCTTACATTTCTAAAAAAAAATGCAATGTTTAGAAGGAGTGCAAGGGCAAATTAAGTTGTTGCCCATGCACACTTCACAGACTATGCATTCCCTTACGGAAATATGCAAATACATGCAGGAATATGCCAATAGGATCTTGCAAACTCGTGCTTGGCTCTTCCCACCTCGTTTCTTGTTCTGCCCACTCGACTCATTAACATCTCATTGGAAACAACAGGGTGTGGTCTATCTTGGGTTATTTATAAAAATCGTTGGTGTTATCCAGCTAGCTATAAAGGTGCATGTTAACACAGGTAGCTAGCTCTAGCTAGCTAGCTATAGGCCTAAACTATAGAAACCATGATGATAATAACTAGTATAGGGTAACATAGTGTCTAATGCTAAATTGTCATACAATCTTCTTCTCTACCACAGATTTCCACAGGTCTCATACTCCGAGATGGGAAAACGCTTACAAGAAAGAAACATGAAAACAGAGACAGTTGTTGATTTCCATTGTTACTTGTCATGTTAAAAAGGGAGAAAAAGACAATACAGTTTTTCCAAATTAACTATCTCGGCTATTCACCATTCTATAGGCTACAGATTTGAGTCACTACTAGGAATAATTATTATAGTTATTATAGTTGTATTTTTTTTTTAATATAACAGTATAAATCTTTATTCTTTTTTAATAAATATAAGGTATTTGTACATGTTGCAATAAAGTTGACTAAAGTAGAAGATCATCTATTGTTTGTAGATATTTTCACTTGCTAATGAGTAGTAGGCCTAAGTAATTATATAGAAATGGCTAAATCCAGGGAAACACCTCATAACTACATTGTATTTATGCACTTATTACATGTTCTCTGTGGTGAACTAGTGTGTTTATTTCCCACTTGAATGGAGCTTTCAGAAGCTGTTGATTAGATTGTCAGGATGAGGAATGTACTTTGTAGGTACACTATAATTACAGGTAAGTTCCCCTCAAGATACTCTTAATTTTAACTAGCTAAATCCTGTGTAACAACTAGTAATTACATTGTACTTTATGTGAATATTACATGTACTCTATGGTGTACTAGTGTTCTTATTCTCTCACTTCCAGAAGCTTTAAATTGAGGGCCAGGTTCTCAGGATGGGTAGTATACTGTATAAGTACACATTAAGTACTCCTCATTAAGTACTCCTCACTTCATTTGAAGTAGCTAAACTAGTCATTACATTGTACTTAGGCAAGCATTACATGTGCTTTGAAATAGTGTCTTGTTCCTAATCTGGAATGGCACTCGTATTAAATCTGTTTTCGTAAGCTAAACCAAGTTAATCCAGATGGTAAGCAACAACATATTCTGGAGATATATTTTAAACAGTGCACATTCATGGTTAAGTAATTAGAGCCTCTTGAGCATAGGCTCAAATCTCTCAGACACCCAGCGCATCCACAAGGGATGCGGTTGAGAAGAATCAAAACAATAAATTGGGGAATTTAGTGGAAACCTGCCCATTTGTAACAAGCATGGTAAGAAGCACTTGTTGTTACACTTCTGTAATTATAGACCGTAATTACTAACATGTTGTTATTACACTGTAACTATGAGTTGTTATTTAAGAGATAATGCCCGAGAACCAGCGTTTGGAGGATATATTGGCACGGGTTCATCTCGGGTCGCCAAACCATTAATATCGTTGTTTTTATTAACTTATTCATACTATTTCATCCTTTCACAAGATATAGGCCCAACACAAATCTATGGTTGCTACCCATGTCGGCTGGTCATTTGTTCTATCAGTTTGGTCTTTTTGTTCTATATCTATGGATGCGACCCAGTCGTTTGTTGTAAATGTTTCATTGCCATACTGGCTGGCAACATTCTTATCCCTTGATTGCTAGCTTGCCAACTACGGCTAACTTACAGTCACGTTAAAAAGCAAAAAGCAGCCAGAATAACCATACATTTGCTGCATTTGCATAAGCTGTTTTGTAGTGACATTTATTTGGAAACATCCATAGCAATGAGTTAATGAGGCGCGGTTTTGCCTGGCATAGAAAATGTGCTCACTTGTCAGGACATTGTTGTTCAGAGGAGCTAGTCAACAACACAGCTAACACAATCACTTCAAACTGAAGCTGGAAAGACTGCAAACTAATCAAAGGAAGACGGCGCCGATAGAGATGCCAGCTTCACTTCAAGTCCTTAGGAAACTGTGCAGTACATTGTTAATCCAGAAAACCTTAAGTGTTATTATATACAGCTGGGAAGAACTATTGGATATCAGAGAGACGACAACTTACCAGCACAACCAGCACGACAACCAGGAATACGACTTTCCCAAAGCGGATCCTTTGTCTGCACCTCCCAGGGCACTTGAAGTGATTCCAGAGGCCGACCAAATACAACACCGTTGGAGGAGAGGGTGTCGGGAGGGTCTTCTAGTGAGGCTTCGGATGTACGCACACCACCCTCCGCTTTTGAGTATATTACTCGCTAATGTCCAGTCCCTAGTTAACAAAGTCAATAAAATTAGGGCAAGAGTTGCTTCCAAAGAGATATCTGGGATTGTAACATACTCTGTTTCACGGAGACATGGCTAGCTCGGGACATGCTGTCGGAGTCCGTACAGCCAACTGGATTTTCAGTGCATCGCGTCGACAGGAACAAACATCTCTCTGGTAAGAAGAAGGGCGGAGGTGTATGTTTCATGATTAACGACTCATGATGTAATAGTAACAACATACAAGAACTCAAGTCCTTTTGTTCACCTGACCTAGAATTCCTCACAATCAAATGCCGACTGTTTTATCTCCCAAGGGAACTCTCCTCGGTTATCGTCACAGCCGTATATATCCGTGTATATCCCCCACTGGATTTTATGCAAACTGTAAACCATATATCCTGAGGCTGCATTTATTGTAGCTGGGGATTTTAACAAAGATAATCTGAGAACAAGGCTACCTAAATTCTATCAGCATATTGATTGTTGTACACAAGCGAGTAATACACTCAACCACTGCTACTCTAACTTCTGTGATGCATACAAGGCCCTCCCCCTCCCTCTCTTTGGAAAATCTGACCATGACTCCATCTTGCTGCTCTTGTCCAATAGGAAGAAACTAAAACAGGAGTCGCCCGTTCTTAGGTCTATCCAACGCTGGTCTGACTAATCGTATTCCACGCTTCAAGATTGCTTCGAACATGTGGACTGGGATATGTTCCGGGTAGCAACAATAATGTTGACGTATACGCTAACTCGGTGAGCAAGTTCATAAGGAAGTGCATAGGAGATGTTGTACCCACTGTGAAAATTAAAATCTTCCTTAACCAGAAACTGTGGATTGATTCACGCAAACCTGAATGCATGAATCATCGCATTTAATCATGGCAAGGTGACTGGAAACATGACCGAATACAAACAGTATAGTTATTCCCTCCGTAAGGCAATCAAACAAGCAAAGCATCAGTATAGAAACAAAATGGAGTAACAATTCAACGGCTCAAAGACGAGACGTATGTGGCAGGGTCTACAGACAATCACGGATTGCAAAAAGAAAACCAGCCCTGTTGCAGACATCGATGTCATGCTCCCAGATAAATTAAGCAACTTCTTTACCCGCTTTGTGGACAATACAGCGCCACCGACAGGGCCCGCTACTCAAGATTGTTGGCTCTCTTCTGTGGCCAACGCATTTTTTTTGTTTGTTAATGTGTTAACCCTCGCAAGGCTGCCTGCCCAGACGGCATCCCTAGCCGCGTCCTCAGAGCATGTGCAGACCAGCTGGCTAGTGTGTTTAAGGACATAGTCAATCAATACCTATCCCGGTAGGCTGTCCCTACATGCTAAGGTACCTGAACTAAATTACTATTGCCCTGTAGCACTCACTTCTGTCATCATGAAGTGCTTTGAGAGACTAGTCATGATCATATCACCTCCACCCTACCTGTTACCCTAGACCCATTCCAATTTGCTTACCGCCCCAATAGGTCCACAGACGACGCAATCGCAATCACACTGCCCTATCCCATCTGGACAAGAGGAATACCTATGTAAGAAAGTGGTTCATTGACTACAGCTCAGCATTCAACACCATAGTACCCTCCAAACTCATCATTAAGCTTGAGACCCTGGGTCTCGACCCCGCCCTCTGCAACTGGGTCCTGGACTTTGACAGGCCGCCCCCAGGTGGTGAAGGTAGGAAACAACATCTCCACTCCACTGATCCTCAACACTGGAGCCCCACAAAGGTGCGTTCTCAGCCCTCTCCTGTACTCCTTGTTCACCCGTGACTGCGTGGCCATGCACGCCTCCAACTCAATCATTAAGTTTGCAGACGACACTACACTGGTAGGCTTGATTACCAACAATGACAAGACAGCCTACAGGGAGGAGGTGAGGGCCCCCGGAGTGTGGTGTCAGGAAAATGACCTCTCACTCAATGTCAGCAAAACAAAAGAGATGATAGTGGACTTCAGGAAACAGCAAAGGGAACACCCCCCCATCCACATCAACGGGACATGAGTTGAGTAGGTGGAAAGTTTTAAGTTCCTCGGCCTACATATCACCAACAAACTGAAATGGTCCACACACACAGACAGTGTGGTGAAGAAGGCACAACAGCGCTTCTTCAACCTCAGGAGGCTGAAAAAATGTGGCTTGTCACCGAAAACCCTCACTAACTTTTACAGGTGCACAATTGAGAGCATCCTGTCAGGCTGCATCACCACCTGGTACAGCAACTGCACCGCCCACAACCACAGGGCTCTCCAGAGGGTGGTGCGGTCTGCATAACGCATCACGGGGCAAAATACCTGCCCTCCAGGACACCCACAACAACAGATGTCACAGGAAGGCAAAAAAGATAATCAATGACAATAACCACCCGAACCACTACATGTTTACCCCGCTTTCATCCAGAAGGCGAGGTCAGTACAGGTGCATCAAAGCTGGGACAGAGAGATTGAAAAACAGCTATCTCAAGGCCATCAGATTGTTAAACAGCCACCACTAGCACAGAGAGGCAGCTCCCGACCTACAGACTTGATATCATTGGCCACTTTAATAAATTGAACACTAGTCACTTTAATAATGCCACTTTAAGAATGTTTACATATCTCGCATTACTCATCTCATATGTACATACCGTATACTGTATCCTTCACTATCTATTCTTAACTATCTTTTGCATCTTAGCCACTCTCTCACTGCTCATCATTTATATTTATACTTATACAGTTGAAGTCGGAAGTTTACATACACCTTAGCCAAGTACATTTAAACTCAGTTTTTCACAATTCCTGACATTTAATCCGAATACAAATTCCCTGTTTTATGTCAGTTAGGATAACCACTATTTTAAGAATGTGAATTGTCAGAATAATAGTATTTAAATCATTGTATTTCAGCTTTTATTTATTTCATCACATTCCCAGTGGGTCAGAAGTTTACATACACTCAATTGGTATTTAGTAGCATTGCCTTTAAATTGTTTAACTTGGGTCAAATGTTTTGGGTAGCCTTCCACAACCTTCCCACAATAAGTTGGGCGAATTTCGGCCCATTCCTCCTGATAGAGTTGGTGTAACTGAGTCAGGTTTGTAGGCTTTTCAGTTCTGCCCACACATTTTCTATAGAATTGAGGTCAGGGCATTGTGATGGCCACTCCAATACCTTGACTTTGTTATCCTTAAACCATTTTGCCACAACTTTGGAAGTATGCTTGGGGTCATTGTCCATTTGGAAGACCCATTTCCGACCAAGCTTTAACTTCCCGACTGATGTCTGATGTCTCAATATATCCACAGAATTTTCCTATCTCATGATGCCATCTATTTTGTGAAGTGCACCAGTCCCTCCTAGAGCAAAGTACCCCCACAACATGATGCTGCCACCCCCGAGCATCACGGTTGGGATGGTGTTCTTCGGCTTGCAAGCCTCCCCTTTTTCCTCCAAACATAACAATGGCCAAACAGTTATATTTTTGTTTCATCAGACCAGAGGACATTTCTTAAAAAAGTATGATCTTTGCCCCCATGTGCAGTTGCAAACCGTAGCCTGGCTTTTTTATGGTGGTTTTGGAGCAGTGGCTTCTTCCTTGCTGAGCAGCCTTGCAGGTTATGTCGATATAGGACTCATTTTAATGAGGATATAGATACTTTTCGCACCAAAGTACATTAATCTCTAGGAGACAGAACACGTCTCTGTCCAGAACGGTATGACGGCTGTGTGGTCCAATGGTGTTTATACTTGCATACTATTGTTTCTACAGATGAACGTGGTACCTTCAGGCATTTGGAAATTGCTCGCAAGGATGAACCAGACTTGTGGAGGTCTACAATGTTTTTCTGAGGTCTTTGGTTGACTTCTTTTGATTTTCCCATGATGTCAATCAAAGAGGCACTGAGTTTGAAGGTAGGCCTTGAAATAACTCCACAGGTACACCTCAAATTGACTCAAATGATGTCAATTAGCCTATCAGAAGCTTCTAAAGCCATGACATAATTTTCTCGAATTTTCCAAGCAGTTTAAGGCACAGTCAACTTAGTGTATGTTAACTTCTGACCCACTGGAATTGTGATACAGTGAATTATAAGTTAAATAATCTGTCTGTAAACAATTGTTGGAAAAATTACTTAGTCGATGTAGATGTCCTAACTGACTTGCCAAAACTATAGTTTGTTAACAGGAAATTTGTGGAGTGGTTGAAAAACATGTTTTAATGACTCCAACCTATGTGTATGTATGCTCTAGTCGGCTGGCCCTCGCTACATGTTCGTCACCAGACTCACTGGCTCCAGGTCATCTACAAGTCTATGCTAGGTAAAGCTCCGCCTTATCTCAGTTCACTGGTCACGATGGCAACACCCACCCATAGCACTCGCTCCAGATGGTATATTTCACTGGTCACCCCCAAAGCCAATTCCTCCGTTGGACGCTTTTCCTTCCAGTTCTCTGATGCCAATGACTGGAATGAATTGCAAAAATCACAGAAGCTTGAGACTCATATCTCCCTCTCTAACTTTAAGCACCAGCTGTCAGAGCAGTTCACAGATCACTGCACCTGTACATAGCCCATCTGTAAATAGCCCATCCAACTACCTCATCCCCATACTGTTATATTATTTTTTTCTCCTTTGCGCCCTAATATCTCTACTTGCATTCATCTTCTGCACATCTATCACTCCAGTGTTTAATTTATATATTGTAATTATTTTGCCACTATGGCATATTTATTGCCTTACCTCCCTTATCTTACCTCATTTGCACACACTGTATATAGACTTTTCTATTGTGTTATTGACTGTATGTTTGTTTATTCCATGTGTAACTCTGTCTTGTTGTTTGTGTCGCACTGCTTTCCTTTTCTTGGACAGGTGGCAGTTGTAAATGAGAACTTGTTCTCAACTGGACTTCCTGGTTAAATAAAGGCAAAATAAAAATAAATAAATACTCAGTGTATAGGCCCAGGACCAAATACTTAGAAAATGCATTCTTGCATGTCTGAATTGATGAAAGCTAGCATTAAAAGTTTTCAAAGGGGCATTGTGTACCATTATGCAGAGTGTAGCGATTGCAATTCCACGGTCATGGTTTTGGTTCCCGCTGGGGTCAGCCACGCAAAAATGTATGCGTGCTCTACTGTACGTTGCTTTCGATAAAAGCATCTAAATTATAATATAAACTAAGCACTAATACCATCTTCCATGTCATATCATGGCATTCAAACATAAAACAGGAGGATGTTGCTTGTTATGGATGTAGAGGTATGTTCAATAGAGCAGATTCAAACACCTTTAAACGTCATACGAGACGTCAGGGAGACGTCAGAGAGTAATACAACTCTTTAAAAAAACATGCCATCTTCTGATGTGTCATCGAATGACAAACCAGACCAGTGTTTAATCAACCATGATTTCTTAGGGTGTGGCTAGTCACAGAACAGTGTAGTTATTGGTGGACGCCTAAAACAACAATCAATCATCATAAACTGGAAATCACAGTTCAAACATCCAAATAGGGTTAAGTGTAAGAGTAAGTTGTACAATTCACATCTGATAAATATAAGTTGTTACGATTGGGTCAATGCAAATCACTGATCTAAAGACTGAACCACGAAGCAACTTGCCAACACGCTCTGACTGGGGATTTTGCCCTCTGCAAGATGACAATACGTTTTCTCTAAACTGAATACATTTATACCAGTTCATGTGTTAGTTTAGTTTACTATAGCAAGTAGCCATTGTATTAACAGGTTGGAGTTATATGAAAATAATCCACTTCACAGAGGTGTAAAGGAATGCATCAGGCCAACTTTGTTAGTTGAATAGTATAAATAAAGGTTATATATGCACCTGACTGGTTAAGTTTAAGGAAACATCTTGTATATCCTGTATATATCATATGTTTGTATATGATTATGTCTCCAATTTTGGATGGGCAAAAGTTGTAAAACCTATAAAGGGCTTTTCACATTGCTGAGCTGAACAGAGCCGCACTCACAGCACTGTCTCCGTGAATAGGCTGGTGGAAATGAGTCTTAAAGCTAGTCACACCCTAAAAAAGAAAATCACACCTTTGACGATAAACATACTCTCTAAAACCTGTGATGTGTTTACACCTAGCAGGTATAACTGAAAAACACATGCATACATTCGTGGCAGTCAGTCCTTATTATTCAAGAAGGCTTGAGACAGTAACAATTACACATGTTGAGTCAGGCATCACACCCAGGAATGTACATGTTCACAAGTGATACCCACATGCTGCTGGTTAGAATGAAGCTCCTCGCCCAAATTGCGTAAATACATAGTTTGTGTAACACTTTGTGAATGTTAAAACTATCATGCATAACAACCTTCATATTATTTTAACATCATTCACAAGGAACCTTCATTAGTTATTTTTTAATTCCAGTAAGTAATTATTAAGTTAATTTAAATTATTTAAAATCAGTATTGTGAACAGTATTGTTGCTGGTGTCACTGACTGGGTTAGTCCTGTGCACCACAAGGCTGTATTAGTCTTTGCTGAGCTAAAGCCAAGGCATAATCTTCTGGCTCGATGGGGTTTAGTAAAGCTATTCTTGACCATCACTGATGTGAAAAGGGTTTTATAAATGAAATGTGATTGATTTGATCTAATACATGTCTTCGGGTATCAGGCAAAGTTACTCAACATGTTACAATGCCATCAGTTGCTCTGACCTGGGTTCAAATAGTATTGAGCCTGTCTGGAGTGAGTGCCAGAAAGATGGCGGTTTTCTCTTTTGGGACAACTACAATGGTTCCATTGTGCCGGTCAAGCTCAATCACCGACCACAGTCAGTTAGAGTATTTGAAATATATTATTTACAGACAGGTCTGGATCCAACCGTTCTGCTCTTGTGGCCTTGAGCAAGTCACATAACCCCTAATCTGCTACCTGGGTACTGCTCTGAGGCGTGTTGTTGTGTGATTAGTATGTCAGAGGGATGTGTACTTTGACGGAATAAATCAAATATTTATCAAATTCCTCATGAATGATGTTGAATAAATGTGTTCTAATAGTTATTATGAATGACACTGGAACACTCATCAAGGTGTTATGTATTACCCACCTTTGTTTCAGATCAACTAATGCAACATTGGCATGCAGAATATTCCCCTTGGTTGAGAGGAACTCCCTGAGGAAGACAGGAAAACTGTGCATCAAGGTTTAACCCTAAATAAAGTGATACTGACAGTCAGCTGGAGAGGGAAAACCTGCATACTTCAGATCCACGTTTGCGTTGCCATGAACCTTGCAGAGGTTAAATGTGCACCCAGAAATAGGTCAATACTATTATGCATTTACTTTTTGATAGCTTTTCTAAAGTTTTTAGTCCTTAGTCCCCGAGTCCTTAATGGGGAAATCTGGGATTCAAACAACAACGCTGACACCCCATAACTTTAGTAAACGTAATCACTCTCAAATTCGTAGATGTAGCTATGGATGCAAGGACTGACCATCCATGATATCAAAATAATGAGGACCAAGGCACTCTTCAAAATACTGAAACACTATTGTCGTGTCATGTTAATGTTCAATAGAAAATATAAAAAAATAACTTGAACACATTTCATTATCATAGAGAGATACAAGTCTTTAAATATGTATTTATTTTAATCGAGCCACAAGATACAGATTTGTATTAATTTTTCCAAATATATCAACTGTAAAGTCCCAAAAATGTAAGGTATTTCGCACACAATATTTTATCAGAAATTAATTTGTTATATTATTATACATTTTTCTTTCTTTTCAGCAGGTACACACAAATGTTTAGGTGTCAACATTCTTCATTGTAAGCAATCGTTAAAAAATTATTTTAGCATCTGGAAAATGCTCCATCATCAAATGCTCCATCAGGAATTCCTCCATTGTTGGGCTCACCATGTTGGGTCATTGTGACCCTCAATGATATTTACCAGCTGATTACAACAAATCTTGACATCACTTTTGTTAGAGATTCATAAACTGAATCTACTGTTAAAAGAAACAACTATGTTTTTAAAAAGATATGGGAAGTAGCACATGTGAGAGTGTAGAACTGTTAAATAGAAAAAGGCTGACTGCTTACTTCAGGCCACTGATTAAATTAAATGAATGGCTCCAAAGTTCAGTCAATTGAGTACAATTAAGCAAGATTCTGGCAACAGAAAATCTTTAAAAAAATGTATTTGTGACCTAAACAGTTTACAATAAAAAAAGGTCAGTACATAACTGTTATTATACTCTCAAACAGATTATTTTCCCCCTCCCCTTTTTTCAATTATTTTTAGTCCATCCCAAATTTTTGGTCAGAACACCTAACCAGTTTTCCATACCACGTCAGTACCTGGGGAAAAAACAAAAACATTTTGAAGCTAAGTACTTCCCACTTGCATTCCTCTGTCCCTCCCTTTTTCGTCACCTTTATCTTATTATCTTTGGTGCCTCCCAAAATATTACGTCACCTGAAAGACAGACAATTTGTGGCATCAAACCAGCCCTATAGTAATATAAATACAAACTAGAAATACATTGGCATGACAGTATACACGGGAACAGTTCAATTGTAAGCTTGAAATTGTTAGCAGAACTAGAAAGATAATAAGATTTTAGTGTAGATATAATCTAGATATTGTGATTGTTAATTGTCATTAACGAAGACCTTCCTCAATTGATATTTGGAGAAATTACAGAAATAGGTGGCTGGCATTGAAGTGTTTGCTGTAGGTAAGTAATAACCTTTACTCTATAATGGAATATATAAATGGAAAATACTTGATAAATATTTTTTAAATAAATTGCACACAGCACAAAAAAAAATGAAATATCATATACAAATATAACAAGGTAAAATGGTCTTACAGGAAAAGATCAAAATCCAAAATTGATAATGTAAAAGCTTCAACATTGAAACAATGAAGATTATGGTTATTATGTACACGTTATATGTAAACATCCATACACTTTTTATTAACTACTCAACTGTCACAGAATATGTATAGGAATATGTAGTTAATTGCTGGCAGACCATTTAAAAACTTTAAATTTACATGATTTACAGTGCCTTCAGAAAGTATTCATACCTCTTCACTTATTCCACATTTTGTTGTGTTTCAGCCTGGTCTTAATGATGAAATGCCCATGCATGTTATGTAAATGTGAACATGAGTTAATGCCGCCACTTTAGATCACTCTGACGGTTTTTATTGTTCAGTACCCAATGATTTATGAAAACTTTCTTGATAGATTGATGTCCTCATTGTTGTTTTACGGTCTTATTTAATACGTCTTATGTACTCACTTTATTACAATTATTAGAATACTTATGAAATGCACATTGTTATATTATAGGGGTGGCAGGTAGCCTTTTGGTTAGAGTAGTGGGCCAGTAACCGAAAGGTTGCTAGATCGAATCACAGAGCTGACAAGGTCAAAATCTGTTGTTCTGCCCCTGAACAAGGCAGTTAACCCAATGTTCCTAGGCTGTCATTGTAAGTCAGAATTTGTTCTTAATGGACTTGCCTAGTTAAATGAAGGTTAAATAAAAAATATCAATATTTGTAACATATGCTTGTTTTCCTTATACTCCAGGATTTTGTGAGTGTTTTTAATTTGCACCCTTATGTTGACATTGCTCCAGCCACATCCGTTCAATGCGTTTCATGCTTGAAGCCTAAATATGAACTTAATAGAGCAGTGATATTAGCAAGAGCAGTGGGCAGGTTTCTTATTTTTTCTCATCTTTTTAAGAATGTAGAAAATGGATTGGTCAACTTTTGAAAGCCAAGTTTAAATACTTATGTTTATTAAGCAGCAAAATGCGGATTTCTCTTGAAAAATTGTAACGCTAATGTGGATTTTACTATTTCATGTATTATGTTTTATATTTGAAAAAAAATGTTCTTCTTTTGATGAACTACACCGATTACTTTCACAGAATGTGTGAATTCCTGGTCTCTCGCAGACCATTTGCAAATTTGAAATGCCCTTTCCTCTTTTATGAAGTAACATGATTGGTGGGATGCGGTAATAGGCTGATTTCCGATGGGGGAAAAATGCAACGCTAATCTGGATTTTACTGTGTAATTTCACTAAAGTGTATAAATCCATGTTATAGTGGTTATAGTGACTGTTGTGAAATTATTCACAGCCTTGCAAAGTTTTCACATTTTGTTTCCTTGTTTTTTACATTATTCTTCACAAGCTACTTTTGTTCACAGCGATGTCTTGAATGAATAATTATTCACACCTCTTGATCTGGCACACCTAAATGAGTTGCATAAATTTGCTTAACAAGTTACAGATTAAGTTGAAAAGTGTCCACCGCTGAACATTAATAGTGGCTTATGACCTGTCAATAAAATGTATATTTTTCTTTCTATTCAGAAAACAACTGCATCAACTGAGTCCGAAATGAAGACACAGAAACTGACAGCTACTTTATTTACCATGGGTATGTAGTACACTGAATTTCATTCTGTGTTCATGTTTCTAACTAATTTTTTACTATTTGCTAACTTCATGCCAACTCGTGTATTAATCCTGAATTAAAATATTAACAACCAAAAAGGCAAGATGGTGACAAAATAGACCATATACATTTGGATAATGTAATTAGAATAATGAGCAATGATGTACATGTTGTATGCATATGATGTTACAATGCCTATGATTTTTTCTAAATATGTTTATTTTGACATTTCATGGGGGCAATTTGACATTTTGCCAAGGCTACTTTACTGTCAAATGTCTCCCCTCGATTTGATAGCTTTACTAAAGATTTTAGTCCTTAGTCCCTGAGTCCTTAGAGGGAAATCTGGGATTCATACAACAACAATGCTGACACCCCACTACTTTAGTAAACGTAATCACTCTCAAATTCATAGATGTAGCTATGGATGCAAGGACTGACCATCCATGATATCAAAATGATGATATATGGTTTCCAAAATATAAAAAAGGAAAATGACTCAATTGTAAGCGGTAAACATTATCACACTGCTGTAACCTCTATTACTTGAATTATATTACCACACTACTGTAATGAAAAATGTACCCTCTTTTCAACAACAACAAAAATAGAACTCAGGTGTGGTAATCTCAATAAGGTATTATAGGTAATATTATTAACAATCAAGGGAATAATGTAGCTATAAATTATAATTGTATATATTACATAATAAAGATGTCAAAAACTGCACCATGCTGATGAAGGGAAATCTTGGAAATGTTGATATTGTGCGCAATAAACATATTAACCATTCATCTCATAAACCAGTGTTTTTATGCTGGAATATCCATGGAGTTCTGACCACAACTGCAGCTCCTACGACAATAACTGCAGCTCCTACGACAATAACTGCAGCTCCTACGACAATAACTGCAGCACCTACGACAATAACTGCAGCACCTACGACAATAACTGCAGCACCTACGACAACCACTACAACTGCAGCACCTACGACAACCACTACAACTGCAGCACCTACGACAACCACTACAACTGCAGCACCTACGACAACCACTACAACTGCAGCACCTACGACAACCACTACGACTGCAGCACCTACGACAACCATTACGACTGCAGCACCTACGACAACCACTACAACTGCAGCACCGCCGACAACCACTACAACTGCAGCACCGCCGACAACCACTACAACTGCAGCACCTACGACAACCACTACAACTGCAGCACCTACGACCACCACAACTGTACCTCCTACGACCACCACAACTGTACCTCCTACGACCACCACAACTGTACCTCCTACGACCACCACAACTGTACCTCCTACGACAACCACAACTGTACCTCCTACGACAACCACAACTGTACCTCCTACGACAACCACAACTGTACCTCCTACGACAACCACAACTGTACCTCCTACGACAACCACAACTGTACCTCCTACGACAACCACAACTGTACCTCCTACGACAACCACAACTGTTCCTCCTACGACAACCACAACTGTAGCTCCTACGACCCCCACAACTGTAGCTCCTACGACCCCCACAACAACTGTAGCTCCTACGACCCCCACAACTGCAGCACTTACAACGACAACTGTAGCTCCTATGACCACAACTGCAGCACCTACTACGACAACCACAACTGCACCTCCTACGACAACCACAACTGCACCTCCTACGACAACCACAACTGCAGCTCCAACTACAACAACTGTACCTCCTACGACAACCACAACTGCAGCTCCAACTACGACAACTGTAGCTCCTACGACAACCACAACTGCAGCTCCATCTACAACAACTGTAGCTCCAACGACCACCACAACTGCAGCGCCTACTACGACAACTACAACACCTACTACGACAACCACAACTGCAGCTCCAACTACAACAACTGTACCTCCTACGACAACCACAACTGCAGCTCCATCTACAACAACTGTAGCTCCAACGACCACCACAACTGCAGCACCTACTACGACAACTACAACACCTACTACGACAACCACAGCACCTACTACGACAACCACAACTGAAGCTCCTACGATAACCACAACTGCAGCACCTACTACGACAACTACAACACCTACTACGACAACCACAACACCTACTACGACAACCACAACACCTACTACGACAACCACAACACCTACTACGATAACCACAACTGCACCTCCTACGACAACCACAACTGCAGCGCCAACTACGACAACTGTAGCTCCTACGACAACCACAACTGCAGCTCCATCTACAACAACTGTAGCTCCAACGACCACCACAACTGCAACGCCTACTACGACAACTACAACACCTACTACGACAACCACAACTGCAGCTCCAACTACAACAACTGTACCTCCTACGACAACCACAACTGCAGCTCCATCTACAACAACTGTAGCACCAACGACCACCACAACTGCAGCACCTACTACGACAACTACAACACCTACTACGACAACCACAACACCTACTACGACAACCACAACACCTACTACGACAACCACAACACCTACTACGATAACCACAACTGTAGCTCCTACGACAACCACAACTGTAGCTCCTACGACAACCACAACTGTAGCTCCTACGACAACCACAACTGCAGCTCCTACGACAACCACAACTGCAGCTCCTACGACAACCACAACTGCAGCTCCAACTACAACAACTGTAGCTCCTACGACCACCACAACTGCAGCACCTACTACGACAACTGCAGCACCTACTACGACAACTACAACACCTACTTCGACAACCACAGCACCTACTACGACAACCACAACTGTACCTCCTACGACAACCACTACAACTGCAGCTCCAACTACAACAACTGTAGCTCCTACGACCACCACAACTGCAGCACCTACAACGACAACTACAACACCTACTACGACAACCACAGGACCTACTACGACAACCACAACTGTACCTCCTACGACAACAACTACAACTGCAGCTCCAACTACAACAACTGTAGCTCCTACGACCACCACAACTGCAGCACCTACTACGACAACTACAACACCTACTACGACAACCACAACACCTACTACGACAACCACTACAACTGCAGCACCTACGACAACCACTACAACTGCAGCACCTACGACAACCACTACAACTGCAGCACCTACGACAACCACTACAACTGCAGCACCTACGACAACCACTACAACTGCAGCACCTACGACAACCACTACAACTGCAGCACCTACGACAACCACTACAACACCTACGACAACCACTACAACACCTACGACAACCACTACAACTGCAGCACCTACGACCACCACAACTGTACCTCCTA
Organism: Oncorhynchus mykiss; assembly: GCF_057628025.1. Classification (NCBI taxonomy): domain Eukaryota; kingdom Metazoa; phylum Chordata; class Actinopteri; order Salmoniformes; family Salmonidae; genus Oncorhynchus; species Oncorhynchus mykiss. The sequence goes on along the minus strand of NC_143039.1, from coordinate 51,710,324 downwards.
CGACCACCACAACTGTACCTCCTACGACCACCACAACTGTACCTCCTACGACCACCACAACTGTACCTCCCACGACAACCACAACTGTACCTCCCACGACAACCACAACTGTACCTCCCACGACAACCACAACTGTACCTCCCACGACAACCACAACTGTACCTCCTACGACAACCACAACTGTACCTCCTACGACAACCACAACTGTACCTCCTACGACAACCACAACTGTACCTCCTACGACAACCACAACTGTACCTCCTACGACAACCACAACTGTACCTCCTACGACAACCACAACTGTACCTCCTACGACAACCACAACTGTAGCTCCTACGACAACCACAACTGTAGCTCCTACGACCCCCACAACAACTGTAGCTCCTACGACCCCCACAACTGCAGCACTTACAACGACAACTGTAGCTCCTACGACCACAACTGCAGCACCTACTACGACAACCACAACTGCACCTCCTACGACAACCACAACTGCACCTCCTACGACAACCACAACTGCAGCTCCAACTACAACAACTGTACCTCCTACGACAACCACAACTGCAGCTACAACTACGACAACTGTAGCTCCTACGACCCCCACAACTGCAGGACCTACTACGACAACTACAACCGAAACTGCTACGACAACCACGACTTCAGCGCCTACTACGACAACTACAACACCTACTACGACAACCACAACTGCAGCTCCAACTACAACAACTGTACCTACTACGACAACCAAAACTGCAGCTCCATCTACAACAACTGTAGCTCCAACGACCACCACAACTGCAGCACCTACGACAACCACTACAACTGCAGCACCTACGACAACCACTACAACTGCAGCACCTACAACAACCTATACAACTGCAGCACCGACGACAACCACCACAACTGCAGCACCGACGACAACCACCACAACTGCAGCACCGACGACAACCACTACAACTGCAGCACCTACGACAACCACTACAACTGCAGCACCTACGACAACCACTACAACTGCAGCACCTACTACGACAACCACAACTGCACCTCCTACGACAACCTCAACTGCAGCTCCAACTACAACAACTGTACCTCCTACGACAACCACAACTGCAGCTACAACTACGACAACTGTAGGTCCTACGACCCCCACAACTGCAGCACTTACAACGACAACTGTAGCTCCTACGACAACCTCAACTGCAGCTCCATCTACAACAACTGTAGCTCCAACGACCACCACAACTGCAGCACCTACGACAACCACTACAACTGCAGCACCTACGACAACCACTACAACTGCAGCACCGACGACAACCACTACAACTGCAGCACCGACGACAACCACCACAACTGCAGCACCGACGACAACCACCACAACTGCAGCACCGACGACAACCACTACAACTGCAGCACCTACGACAACCACTACAACTGCAGCACCTACGACAACCACTACAACTGCAGCACCTACGACAACCACTACAACTGCAGCACCTACGACAACCACTACAACTGCAGCACCTACGACAACCACTACAACTGCAGCACCTACGACAACCACTACAACACCTACGACAACTACTACAACTGCAGCACCTACGACCACCACAACAACACCTACGACAACCACTACAACTGCAGCACCTACGACCACCACAACTGTACCTCCTACGACCACCACAACTGTACCTCCTACGACCACCACAACTGTACCTCCTACGACCACCACAACTGTACCTCCCACGACAACCACAACTGTACCTCCCACGACAACCACAACTGTACCTCCCACGACAACCACAACTGTACCTCCCACGACAACCACAACTGTACCTCCCACGACAACCACAACTGTACCTCCTACGACAACCACAACTGTACCTCCTACGACAACCACAACTGTACCTCCTACGACAACCACAACTGTACCTCCTACGACAACCACAACTGTACCTCCTACGACAACCACAACTGTACCTCCTACGACAACCACAACTGTAGCTCCTACGACAACCACAACTGTAGCTCCTACGACCCCCACAACAACTGTAGCTCCTACGACCCCCACAACTGCAGCACTTACAACGACAACTGTAGCTCCTACGACCACAACTGCAGCACCTACTACGACAACCACAACTGCACCTCCTACGACAACCACAACTGCTCCTCCTACGACAACCACAACTGCAGCTCCAACTACAACAACTGTACCTCCTACGACAACCACAACTGCAGCTACAACTACGACAACTGTAGCTCCTACGACCCCCACAACTGCAGGACCTACTACGACAACTACAACCGAAACTGCTACGACAACCACGACTTCAGCGCCTACTACGACAACTACAACACCTACTACGACAACCACAACTGCAGCTCCAACTACAACAACTGTACCTACTACGACAACCAAAACTGCAGCTCCATCTACAACAACTGTAGCTCCAACGACCACCACAACTGCAGCACCTACGACAACCACTACAACTGCAGCACCGACGACAACCACCACAACTGCAGCACCGACGACAACCACCACAACTGCAGCACCGACGACAACCACTACAACTGCAGCACCTACGACAACCACTACAACTGCAGCACCTACGACAACCACTACAACTGCAGCACCTACTACGACAACCACAACTGCACCTCCTACGACAACCTCAACTGCAGCTCCAACTACAACAACTGTACCTCCTACGACAACCACAACTGCAGCTACAACTACGACAACTGTAGGTCCTACGACCCCCACAACTGCAGCACTTACAACGACAACTGTAGCTCCTACGACAACCTCAACTGCAGCTCCATCTACAACAACTGTAGCTCCAACGACCACCACAACTGCAGCACCTACGACAACCACTACAACTGCAGCACCTACGACAACCACTACAACTGCAGCACCGACGACAACCACTACAACTGCAGCACCGACGACAACCACCACAACTGCAGCACCGACGACAACCACCACAACTGCAGCACCGACGACAACCACTACAACTGCAGCACCTACGACAACCACTACAACTGCAGCACCTACGACAACCACTACAACTGCAGCACCTACGACAACCACTACAACACCTACGACAACCACTACAACTGCAGCACCTACGACCACCACAACTGTACCTCCTACGACCACCACAACTGTACCTCCTACGACCACCACAACTGTACCTCCTACGACCACCACAACTGTACCTCCCACGACCACCACAACTGTACCTCCCACGACAACCACAACTGTACCTCCCACGACAACCACAACTGTACCTCCCACGACAACCACAACTGTACCTCCCACGACAACCACAACTGTACCTCCTACGACAACCACAACTGTACCTCCTACGACAACCACAACTGTACCTCCTACGACAACCACAACTGTACCTCCTAAGACAACCACAACTGTACCTCCTACGACAACCACAACTGTACCTCCTACGACAACCACAACTGTACCTCCTACGACAACCACAACTGTAGCTCCTACGACCCCCACAACTGTAGCTCCTACGACCCCCACAACAACTGTAGCTCCTACGACCCCCACAACTGCAGCACTTACAACGACAACTGTAGCTCCTACGACCACCACAACTGCAGCACCTACGACAACCACAACTGCAGCTCCAACTACAACAACTGTAGCTCCTACGACCACCACAACTGCAGCACCTACTACGACAACCACAACACCTACTACGACAACCACAGCACCTACTACGACAACTACAACTGTAGCTCCTACGACCACCACAACTGCAGCTCCTACAACAACCACAACTGCAGCTCCAACTACAACTGTAGCTCCTACGACCACCACAACTGCAGCACCTACTACGACAACCACAACACCTACTACGACAACCACAGCACCTACTACGACAACTACAACTGTAGCTCCTACGACCACCACAACTGCAGCTCCAACTACAAAAACTGTAGCTTCTATTACCACTTCAACTGCAGCACCTACTTCAACTACAACAACTGTAGCTCTTACGACCACCACAACTGCAGCACCTACTACGACAACGACAACACCTACCATGACAACCACAGCACATACTACGACAACCACAACTGTAGCTCCTACGACAATCACAACTGCAGCTCCAACTACAACAACTGTAGCTCCTACGACCACCACAACTGCAGCTCCAACTACAAAAACTGTAGCTTCTATTACCACTACAACTGCAGCACCTACTTCAACTACAACAACTGTAGCTCTTACGACCACCACAACTGCAGCACCTACTACGACAACGACAACACCTACCACGACAACCACAGCACATACTACGACAACCACAACTGTAGCTCCTACGACAATCACAACTGCAGCTCCAACTACAACAACTGTAGCTCCTACAATCACCACAATTGCAGCACCTTTTACGACAACTACAACTCCTACTACGACAACCACAACACCTACTACAACAACCAATGCAGCTCCTATGACAACCACAACTGATACTCCTACTACAACTTTAGATACTACGACCACTACAACAACACCTACAACCATAACTGTAGCTCCTATGACAACCACAACTGCAGCTCCAACTTCAACAACAGTAGCTCCTACGACCACCACAACTGCATCACCTACTACGACAACTACAACACCTACTACCACAACCACAACACCTACTATGACAACCACAACACCTACTACGACAACCACAACACCTACCATGACAACCACAACACCTACCACGACAACCACAACACCTACTACGACAACCACAACAGCACCTGCTACAATAACTACAACTGCAGCTCTTACAACAACCACAACTGCAGCTAAACCTACAACCATAACTGCACCTCCTACCATAACATTTTTAGCTCTTATGACCACTACAACAGCCGCACCTACAATGACAACTGTTGCTCCGACGGCAACTATAGCGCCTACGACCACTACATCTACCATACCTACAGCAACTAAAGCTCTTTCTCCAATAACTGTAGCTCCTTCAACCAGCACCACAAAAGCTGCTATGACAATCAATTCAGCTTTTACTACAACAACCATTGGACCTACCACCCCTACAACTGCAGCATCTACTACGACAACAACTGCAGCTTTTACGAAAAACCCAATTGCAGCTCCTACAACTGCAGCTCCAACAACTGCCACTGCAGCTCCTACAGCTGTAGCTCCTACAACTGCAACTGCAGCTCCTACAACTGCAACTGCAGCTCCTACAACTGCAACTGCAGCTCCTACAACTGCAACTGCAGCTCCTACAACTGCAACTGCAGCTCCTACAACTGCAGCTCCTACAACTGCAACTGCAGCTCCTACAACTGCAATTGCAGCTCCTACAACTGCAATTGCAGCTCCTACAACTGCAATTGCAGCTCCTACAACTGCAATTGCAGCTCCTACAACTGCAGCTGCAGCTCCTACAACTGCAGCTCCTACAACTGCAACTGCAGCTCCTACAACTGCAACTGCAGCTCCTACAACTGCAACTGCAGCTCCTACAACTGCAAATGCAGCTCCTACAACTGCAGCTCCTACAACTGCAACTGCAGCTCCTACAACTGCATCTCCTACAACTGCATCTCCTACAACTGCAGCTCCTACAACTGCAGCTCCTACAACTGCATCTCCTACAACTGCAACTGCAACTGCATCTCCTACAACTGCAACTGCATCTCCTACAACTGCAGCTGCATCTCCTACAACTGCAGCTGCATCTCCTACAACTGCAGCTGATAATGCTGCTCTAATTCCAACAGCTATAGCTCCTACAACCACTACAATGGCAGCTCCTTCAACAAACACAACTCCAGCTCCTTCGACAACCACAACAAAAGCTGCTACAAAAACCACAACAGCAGCACCCACAACGACAACTGTAGAAGCAACCACACCCCCTCCTACTCTGTTGCTGACCACTCCTTTCAATACAACAAGTGGAGGATTTCCTGGCTGGGCTCTGGCCATTATAATCCCTTGTGGCATCGCTATCATTTTGGTACCTCTGTGGATCCTGCTATGTGTACGTATAGTATTGTGTTCTGTGTATACTGTTTACATATTTATTAAAAAAATATGCTACATTTCTGCAATGATTTAATTTTACATGTGAATCATACTTCTCCATCTTGTTTTGCAGTGCATTTTATGTGGAGGATGTGCAGCTATAAGGAGACGCTGGCACAGACGCAGATATTACAATGTACAGTACACCAGAAGAAACGGTCTCTTCTGAGGTGACAATGCTAACATCTGTGGCCAATTGTCATCACAAGAACAGCCAATCTATATCTGCTAATCACGGGACTTTAATGCATGGAACATCACTTGACTACACAGGACTGCATCTGAGAAGATCAAGTGAAAATTGATAATAAGCTTAAAAGGCCACATGTTTTTTGTGCAATGTACTACTTTTTATATTATGCATCTGATTGTTAATCAAAGTTACAGCTGAGCTGAACAAAGTATGTTTATATATTTATTAGTCATGTCATTTGTGGTTTCAAGCTGTGCTGTCCACTGACTAAAACGGTTGATCATCTATTTATTTTATTTATAATAAGCTTCATTCCAATAATTATTTTTTGTTTGTTATTTCCTCTCTTGATTAACTATGAAGTCATTTATTTTGAACTGCAATACAGTACTTGTCTCTTCAACTTACAGTTTGACAAATGTAATGAAGATACAAACCAGTATTATTTTATGAAAAGGTTTGACTAACGGGTGATTATAGACAGCACATCTACACATCAAATATAGTCCAAATTGTCCGACCTGGCACCTTAATATATGCAAACCTTATTAAAGACACAATTCATTCAAAAAACATGCTTTTTTTATATTTTGTATTCAGTGCCCTCAGAATGTATTCACACCCCTTGACATAAAAATTGTGTTACAGCCTGAATTTGAAATGGATTAAATTGAGATTTTGTGACAAATGGCCTACACACAATACTCCATACTGTCAAAGTGGTATTATGTTTTTAGATTTTTTTTTACAAATTAATTTAAAAAGTAAATAAGTATTGTTTGCATTACTGTCGTTAGTTTGGGAAATGTGTTTTTTTTTAACTTTTAAGCAGATGTATTTTCACGGGACTGTTTTGCCCACACGTTAGTTTAGCAGAGGAGTGTTACCTCCGTTTTGTTTACTAGACAGCGTTCCTGTGTTCTTGTGGCTACGTTTGTGGTCATGTGCCTGTTGTGTTGGTGGACAGTCTTGGATATTCTTGCTCTCCTGGGCCTGACTCTACACCCACCTCTCCGAGGGAGAATCTGACACTTCCTCATCTCTGTACAACCACAAACACCAGGGGAGGTTTTCCAATGCCTCGCAGAGAAGGGCACGTTTTCGTAGATGGGTTAAAGAAAAAAGACAGACATTGAATAGCCCTTTGAGCATGGTTAAGTTATGAATTACACTTTATATGGTGTATCAATGCACCCAGTCACTACCAAGATACTGCCGTCCTTCCTAACTCAGTTGCTAAAGTGAAAGGAAACCGCTCAGGAATTTCACTATGAGGCCAATCGTCACTAAAACAGTCACAAAGTTTAATGGCTGTTATAGGAGAAAACTTAGGGTGGACCAATAACATTGCAGTTATTCCACAATACTAACTAAACTGACAGAGTGAAATGAAGGATGCCAGTAGAAAATGTAGCAAAGCAATTCACTTTTTGTCCTAAATACAAGGTGTTATGTTTGTGACAAATCCAATACAGCACATTACGTCAAGGACTTGGAAGTTTTTCGGAATATAACATAAATTGAATGTAGCTAAGCACAGGTAACATCCAAGAGGAAAACCTGGTTCAGTCTGCTTTCCACCAGACATTGGGAGATGAATTCACCTTTCAACAGAACAATAATTTGAAAACACAATGCCAAATATACACTGTCTCTTGGTGTCTTTCACACATACATATACTGTACATATACATACAGTTGAAGTCGGAGGATTACATACACCTTATCCAAATACATTTAAACTCAGTTTTTCACAATTCCTGACATTTAATCCTAGTAAAAATTCCCTGTCTTAGGTCAGTTAGGATCACCACTTTTTAGAATGTGAAATGTCAGAATAACAGTAGAGAGAATGATATATTTCAGCTTTTATTTCTTTCATCACATTCCCAGTGGGTCAGAAGTTTACACACACTCAATTAGTATTTGGTAGCATTGCCTTTAAATTGTTTAATTTGGGTCAAAAGTTTCAGGAAGCCTTCCACAAGCTTCCAACAAAAAGTTGGTTGAATTTTGGCCCATTCCTCCTGACAGAGCTGGTGTAACTGAGTCAGATGTGTAGGCCTCCTTGCTCGCACAACCTTTTTCAGTTCTGCCCGCAAATGTTCTATAAGATTGAGAATAGGGCTTTGTGAAGGCCACTCCAATACCTTGACTTTGTTGTACTTAAGCCATTTTGACACAACTTTGGAAGTATGCTTGGGGTCATTGTCCATTTGGAAGACCCATTTGGGACCAAGCTTTTACTTCCTGACTGATGTCTGGAAATGTTGCTTCAATACAACCATATAATTTTCTTTCCTCATGATGCCATCTATTTTGTGAAGTGCACCAGTCCCTCCTGCAGCAAAGCCCCCCCACAATATGATGCTGCAACCCCCGTTCTTCACGTTTGGGATGGTGCTCGTCGGCTTGCAAGCCTCCCCCTTTTTCCTCAAAACATAACGGTGGTCATTATGGCCAAACAGTTCTATTGTTGTTTCATCAGACCAGAGGACATTTCTCCCAAAAGTACGATCTTTGTCACCACGTGCAGTTGCAAACCGTAGTCTGGCTTTTTTATGCCGGTTTTGTAGCAGTGGCTTCTTCCTTGCTGAGCGGCCTTTCAGGTTATGTCGATATAGGACTCGTTTTACTGTGGATATAGATACTTTGGACCTGTTTCCTCCAGCATCTTCACAGGGTCCTTTGCTGTTGAACTGGGATTGATTTGCACTTTTCGCACCAAAGTACGTTCATCTCTAGGAGACAAAACACCCCCTTCCTGAGTGGTGTGACGGCTGCGTGGTCCCATGGTGTTTATTCTTGCGTACTATTGTTTGTAAAGATGAACGTGGTAACTTCAGGCATTTCGAAATTGCTCCCAATGATGAACCAGACTTGGAGGTCTAAACATTTTCTTTATAGGTCTTTGCTGATTTCCCCAAGATGTCAAGCAAAGAGTTTGAAGGTAGGCCTTGAAATACATCCACCTCCAATTGACAAAATGTCAATTAGCCTATCAGAAGCTTCTAAAGCCATTACATAATTTTCTGGAATTTTCCAAGCTGTTTAAAGGCACAGTCAACTTAGTTGTATGTAAACTTCTGACCCACTGGAATTGTGATGCAGTGAATAATAAGTGAAATAATCTGTCTGTAAACAGTTTTTGAAAAAATGATTTGTTTCATGCACAAAGTAGATGTCCTAACCGACTTGGCAAAACCTATAGTTTGTTACCAAGAAATGTGTGGAGTGGTTGAAAAACGAATTTTAATGACTCCAACCTAAGTGTAAACGTCCGACTTCAGCTGCATATAAACTCAGCAAAAAAAGAAACGTCCCTTTTTCAGGACCCTGTCTTTCAAAGGTAATTTGTAAAAATCCAAATAACTTCACAGATCTTCATTGTAAAGTGTTTAAACACAGTTTCCCATGCTTGTTCAATGAACCATAAACAATTAATGAACATGCACCTGTGGAACAGTCGTTAAGACACTAACAGCTTACAGACGGTAGGCAATTAAGGTCACAGTTATGACAATTTAGGACACTAAAGAGGCCTTTCTACTGACTCTGAAAAACACCAAAAGAAAGATGCCCAGGGTCCCTGCTCATCTGTGTGAATGTGCCTTAGGCAAGCTGCAAGGAGGCATGAGGACTGCAGATGTGGCCAGGAAAATAAATAGCAATGTCCGTAATTTGAGACGCCTAAGACACAGCGTTACAGGGAGACAGGACGGACAGCTGATTGTCCTCGCAGTAACAACACCTGCACAGGATCGGTACATCCAAACATCACACCTGCGGGACAGGTACAGGATGGCAACAACTGCCCGAGTTACACCAGGAACGCTCCATCAGTGCTCAGACTGTCCGCAATAAGCTGAGAGAGGCTGGACTGGGGTCTTGTAGACCTGTTATAAGGCAGTTCCTCACCAGACATCACCGGCAACAACGTTGCCTATGGGCACAAACCCACCGTTGCTGGTCCAGACCGGACTGGCAAAAAGTTCTTCACTGCGATGGTGATGGTCGTATTCGTGTTTAACGTCAAAGGAATGAGCGTGACAAAGGCCTGTACTCTAGAGAGGGATCGATTTGGAGGTAGAGGGTCCATCATGGTCTGGAGTGCTGGGTCCGTCATGGTCTGTAGTGGTGTGTCACAGCATCATCGGACTGAGCTTATTGTCACAGCAGGCAATCTCAATGCTGTGAGTTACAGGGAATACATCCTCCTCCCTCATGTGGTACCCTTCCTGCAGGCTCATCCTGACATGACCCTCCAGCATGACAATGCCACCAGCCATACAGCTCGTTCTGTGCGTGATTTCCTGCAAGACAGGAATGTCAGTGTTCTGCCATGGCAGGTGAAGAGCCTGTATCTCAATCCCATTGAGCACGCCTGGGACCTGTTGGATCTGAGGGTGAGGGCTAGGACCATTCCATCCAGAAATGTCCATGAACTTGCAGGTGCCTTGGTGGAAGACTGGAGTAACATCTCACAGCAAGAACTGGCAAATATAGTGCAGTCCATGAGGAGGAGATGCACTGCAGTACTTAATGCAGCTGGTGGCCACACCAGATAACGACTGTTAATTTTGATCCCCCCCTTTGTTCAAGGACATATTATTCAATTTCTGTTAGTCACATGTCTGTGGAACTTGTTCAGTTTATGTCTCAGTTGTTGAATCTTATGTTCATACAAATATTTGCACATGAAAATAAACACAGTTGACAGTGAAAAGACATGTCTTTATTTGCTGCGTTTTTATATATACACTGCTCAAAAAAATAAAGGGAACACTAAAATAACACATCCTAGATGTGCATGAATGAAATATTCTTATTAAATACTTTTTTCTTTACATAGTTGAATGTGCTGACAACAAAATCACACAAAAATGGAAAAACACACTACAGGCTGATCCAACTGATGTAATGTCCTTAAAACAAATCAAAATGAGGCTCAGTAGTGTGTGTGGTATCCACGTGCCTGTATGACCTCCCTACAACGCCTGGGCATGCTCCTGATGAGGTGGCGGATGGTCTCCTGAGGGATCTCCTCCCAGACCTGGACTAAAGCATCCGCCAAATCCTGGACAGTCTGTGGTGCAACGTGGCATTGGTGGATGGAGCGAGACATGATATCCAATTGAGCACATCTGGGACTCAGGTCTGGGGAACGGGAGGGCCAATCCATAGCATCAATGCCTTCCTCTTGCAGGAACAGCTGACACACTCCAGCCACATGAGGTCTAGCATTGTCTTGCATTAGGAGGAATCCAGGGCCAACCGCACCAGCATATGATCTTACAAGGGGTCTGAGGATCTCATCTTGGTACCTAATGGCAGTCAGGTTACCTCTAGCGAGCACATGGGGGGCTGTGCGGCCCCCCAAAGAAATGCCACCCCACACCATGACTGACCCACCGCCAAACCGGTCATGCTGGAGGATGTTGCAGGCAACAGAACGTTCTCCACGGCGTCTCCAGGCTGTCACGTGTGCTCAGTGTGAACCTGCTTTCATCTGTGAAGAGCACAGGGCGCCAGTGGTGAATTTGCCAATCTTGGTGTTCTCTGTCAAATGCCAAATGTCCTGCACAGTGTTGTGCCGTAAGCACAACCCCCACCTGTGGACGTCGGGCCCTCATACCACCCTCATGGAGTCTGTTTCTGACTGTTTGAGCAGACACATGCACATTTGTGGCCTGCTGGGAGGTCATTTTGCAGGGCTCTGGCAGTGCTCCTCCTTGCACAAAGGCGGAGGTAGCGGTCCTGCTGCTGGGTTTTTGCCCTCCTATGGCCTCCTCCACGTCTCCTTATGTACTGGCCTGTCTCCTGGTAGCACCTCCATGCTCTGGACACTACGCTGACAGACACAGCAAACCTTCTTGCCACAGCTCGCATTGATGTGCCATCCTGGATGAGCTGCACTACCTGAGCCACTTGTGTGGATTGTAGACTCCGTCTCATTCTACCACTAGAGTGAAAGCACCGCCAGCATTCAAAAGTGACCAAAACATCAGCCAGGAAGCATAGGAACTGAGAAGTGGTCTGTGGTCACCACCTGCAGAACCACTCCTTTATTAGGGGTGTCTTGCTAATTGCCTATAATGTCCACCTGTTGTCTATTCCATTTGCACAACAGCATGTGAAATTTATTGTCAATCAGTGTTGCTTCCTAAGTGGACAGTTGGATTTCATAGAAGTGTGATTGACTTGGAGTTACATTGTGTTGTTTAAGTGTTATTTTTTTGAGCAGTGTATATATAGTCTCAACGTCAACAGTGAAGAGACAACTCCTTGATGCTGACCTAGGCAAAGTTCTTCTATCCAGTATCTGTGTACTTTTGCCTATCTTAATATTTATTTTTATTGGCCAGTTTGAGATATGGCTTTTTCTTTGCAACTCTGCCTAGAAGGCCAGCATCCCGGAGTTGCCTCTTCACTGTTCACGTTGAGACTGGTGTTTTGCGGGTACTATTTATTGAAATTGCCAGTTGAGGACCTGTGAGGCGTCTGTTTCTCAAACTAGACACTCCAATGTACTTGTCCTCTTGCTCAGTTGTGCACCAGGGCCTTCCACTCTTTCTATTCTGGTTAGAGCTAGTTTACGCTGTTCTGTGAAGGGAGTAGTACACAGCGTTGTACGAGATCTTCAGTTTCTTGGCAGTTTCTCACATGGAATGGCTTTCATTTCTCAGGACAAGGATAGACTGACGAGTTTCAGAATATAGTTCTTTGTTTCTGGCCATTTTGTACCTGTAATCGAACCCACAAATGCTGACGCTCCAGATACTCAACTAGTCTAAAGAAGGCCGGTTAAATTGCCTTTTTAATAGCACAACAGTTTAACTGTTAGCTAAATCAAGTTTATAATTTTAATAGGCTAACACAATGTGCCATTGGAACACAGGAGTGATGGTTGCTGATAATGGGCCTCCATACGCCTATGTAGTTATTCCATTAAAAAATTTACAATTTCCCTCTACAATAGTCATTTACAAAATCAACAATGTCTACACTCTATTTACGATCAATTTGATGTTATTTTAATGGACAAAAAATGTCCAAACCTTTGAACGGTACTGTACATATTACCTCAACTAACCGGTGTACCCCCCTGTATATAGTCTCTCTATTGTTATTTTAATGCTGCTCCTTCATTACTTGTTACTTTTATTTCTTATTCATATTTTTTTGAAACTGCATTGTTGTTTAGGGGCTCGTAAGTAAGCATTTCACTGTAAGGTCTACATGTATTCGGCGCATGTGACCAATAAAATTTGATGACATTTTTTACTTGAAGATAAAAAAAAATGTAGACAGCATTTGATGAGAATCTGTTGCTCCATGTCTTTACGATGGTTCCACTACAACTTTCAGAAATTAACAACAATTATGCATACAAATTATAATGAAAATGCAGTATGATTTATTGATCAACACCAAAACCCATTGTCACATACAGGACGACTTCGGCTTGTGCCATCTCGCTCTATACAGACTGGTTGCTCCGGCAATGTACCAATACTCCAGTTTAACATGTGTGTAGATGTTTCTGCATCATTTGAGACAAAGAGGACAAGTCGGAAATGGGAAACATGACACCGGTAACCTCGCTGCCGGATCCGCTTCTTGCCCTAGCTAAACATGAGCAGAATTACTGCCTGCATTTTGAACCCTGCCTACCCAAACTCTTAATTTGTTGAGAGTTATGTCTGAAGATTATCCTCCCGTAACAGATTTTTTTCCCCCATTTCGAAGTGTCAGAGTGCAGCCGACATCCTCTCCAGACCTTCTGCCGTTACCTAGCTTACGTTGTCTGACGACTCACGCTGAATTAATTTCTACTGCTCTATCGATTGCTACATACATTCTACATTCAGTCTCAACCTGCTATCCTAGAAGTCAAAATCAGTGGCATGGTACAAAACAAACTCAGCGATTGGATGGTCTTTCAGACTCATAGAGAAGAAATGTCAGTTGGCCGGAAAGATGTGGATGGGTAACCAGGCAATAGCTTACGATGCTACAAGGTCTAGGATATCAGAGACTGTCATCTCAGGTTTTGTTGAATGTGAAATGTCATATTACCACAATGATATTATTTCCCTGCACTGTCTCTGTGAATAGGTTGAGCAAAATATGAGCCTTACACGCTATTGCTGTCACACCCTAAAAAACTACAGTCTAAAAAAAAAAAAAAAAAAAACACGTTCTCTGCGTCTAGCATGTATAACCAGAATTGCACACACTTTACATCCACGGCAACGTTCCTTATTAGCCAAGAAGGCTCTGAGTTGAACAACTTGACAGGTTGAGTCAGCCATCCCTCACAGGGAGCATGTAGAAGTTCAGAAGCGATACATGATGCTGGTTAGAAACAAGTTGCACAAAATCATTTGCTTTTAGATCACCTATTGTATTGATCACTTTTGGGCATAGTGCCCAGCTAAAGGACACAATCTTCAAAAGCAAGCTCCATTTTTGCAACCCATTACTTCATCTGGGTTATAATAATAATAACAACAACAACAACATTTAATCTGTAGAGCATATTTCCCAAGCTCAATGAACATAAGGTATAAAACAAAAACAGCATCAGTACATCAGAAAGTAGAAACAACTATCACAAGACATTAAAACATGACCTACTAATGCAAAACATAGAATTTAATCAAATATTAAAAGCTAGCCTGAATAGGTGGGACTTTTGTTGTTTTTTAAATGAGGAAATGTAAGCTGCCTCATTGACATGTACAGCTAGAGTGTTCTAGAGCTGATGTGAGGAGTTCCTGTCACTTATGCTGTGCAGGTTTGTGGCCGGTATGACCAGGCTGTTTGAGCCTGATGATCTTAGGTTGAGTGCTGGTGAATAGTTCTCTAGAAGTTGGCATATATATATTTAGGTGCATCACCCTTGAGGGCCTGAAATGTGAGCAGAATAATCCTGAATTTGATCCTATATTGAACAGGCAGCCATGGGAGGTTAAATAAAACAGGGGTGATTGCAGTGCATTGCAGTAGTCAAGATCAAATCAAGATTAAATCAAATTTTATTAGTCACATGGCCCGAAGAGGACAGTTGTAGACCTTACAGTGAAATGCTTACTTACAAGCCCCTAACCAACAATGCAGTTTCAAAATAAATATGTAAAGAAGATCAGTCTTCCGGAACAGCTAGTGCTCTCATGCATGTTTCAGTGTTATTTGCCTCGAAGCGAGCATAGAAGTAGTTTAGCTTGTCTGGTAGGCTCATGTCACTGGGCAGCTCTTGGCTGTGCTTCCCTTTGTAGTCTATAATGGTTTGCAAACCCTGCCACCTCCGACGAGCGTCAGAGTCGGTGTAGTACGATTCGATCTTATCTTGTATTGATACTTTGCCTGTTTGATGGTTCGTCAGAGGGCATAGCGGGATTTCTTATAAGCTTCTGGGTTAGAGTCCGCTCCTTGAAAGAGGCAGTTCTACCCTTTAGCTGAGTGCGGATGCTGCCAGTCATCCATGGCTTCTGGTTGGGGTATGTACGTACGGTCACTGCGGATGACGTCACTTATTGATGAAGCCAATGACTGATGTGGTGTACTCCTCAATGCCATCGGAGGAATCCCAGAACATATTCCATTCTGTGCTAGCAAAACAGTCCTGTACATTCAATAACAATAGAACAAAAGGAAGTCTATATATAGTGTGTGCAAATGGCGTGAGGAGGTAAGCAAATAAATAGGCCATAGTAGCGAAGTAATTACAATTTAGCAGATTAACACTGGAGTGATAAATGAGCAGATGATGATGTGCAAGTAGCGATACTGGTGTGCAAAAGAGCAGAATAGTAAATAAAAACAATATGGGGATGAGGTAGGTAGATTAGGTGGGCTATTTACAGATGGACTATGTACAGCTGCAGCGATCGGTTAGCTGATGTTTAAAGTTTGTGGGGGAAAAATAAGTCTCCAGCTTCAGAGATTTTTGCAATTCGTTCCAGTCACTGGCAGCAGAGAACTGGAGGGAAAGGCGGCCAAAGGAGGTGTTGGCTTTGGGGATGACCAGTGAGAAATGCTGTATACTATACCATCTATTGCACCTTGCCTAAGCCGCTCGGCATTCGCTCATCCATATATTTCTATGTATATATATATTCGCATTCACCCTGTTTAGATTTGTGTATTAGGTAGTTGTTAGATTACTTGTTAGATATTATTGCACTGTCGGAACTAGAAGCACAAGCATTTCGCTACACTCGGATTAACATCTGCTAACCATGTGTATGTGACCAATACAATTTTATTTGATTTGGCTTAAGGTTAACAGTCTGGTTAAGGTTATGGTATAAGCGGAAATGACAGCATTTTAGGAAATCTAAGTGCTTGTTGACAAGCAAGCACTTAGATATGGTCATTTTCACATTTTCATAAATTCTTAGTATACTTCATTCCCATTTGTGAAAATTCTATAGCAATATAGTGTGGGAAAGCGGCCGTGCGTTTGGAAAAATGAATAGACCCTGCGGTAAATAACACCTAATAAAAACATATGTATTTTCTAGGACCAGAATTTATGCAGATCGGTGCGCCATAGCCAATCAGAGCTACTAAGCCTTTATGCAAACAAGCCATTTGCCACAAAGGCCTGCCATCATTCACTTTGAAATGGACTGTGTGTTTACAGGCAGTTGCAACAGCGTGACTTTAGATCAAAAGCCAAAAGCCATAAAACAAACCTGAATGGATTTCTGCAAATACGTCAATACCACGGGAGTCCTCTTACATTTGAACTTTACAATCCTATTGATCAAACAAACATGAAAAGCTAGGCTCTCTCTCCCTGAGTTATGCACATCAATAACAAGATCAACAACTAATGCTAGCCAGAGCAAGATTACCTCAAATCTAACTCAGGAACATTAGATAAACCTTCTTAAACTTTTTCAGCAAGTTGGCTGTTAAAATTGCCCTAATAAACAAATGGGTATTGCAGCCTACTCATCCTTCAACTGGCTAAAGTTGGCTAACTTGCTACTTCATGACACAAATGAGAGAACACTTATTTACAATGACGGCCTACACAGGCCAAACCCGGACGACGCTGGGCCAATTGTGCGCCACCCTTTGGGACTCCAAATCACAGCTGGTTGTCATACAGCCTGGATTCAAACCAGGGTGTCTGTAGTGACCCCTCAAGCACTGAGATGCAGTGCCTTAGACTGCTGCGCCACTTGGGAGCCGAAGTTTAAAGTTAGCCTAGGCTATTACCCCCTGAACATAGACAGGATCCACACTGAAAATATGCTAAAACATTAGTTTGATAAAGACAAAGAGCATATTTTTATCAGAATCATTCATCCTAGGCCAACTAATCAAACAGATGTTGTGGCCATAATTCATCCCCATGCCGTGTTCACTGTAGAATTGTTAATCCATTTGCAAAATTCCAAGGAACAGGCAAGCTAAATTGAACGTCTGTATATCGAAAAGACACATTTTGGTTTGTAACCCTGAAAAATGTCTTTCAACTTGCCAAATTGAGCCCCGTTTCATATGATCACTCTGAGAATAACTGTTCAAGAAGCGAGATGCAAATCACTTCACACTGTTCTATTCCCTTATATTACATTATATTTTTACTATAAAATCAATATCTTGTCTGTTAACAAAACAAGGTTATGACATTGTACAGCCATAGGCTTCTACAAGCAAGGTCCACACTGCTGAGGTTAATACCTTTTTGTTCCAGGATATAACCAGTTGACATTACAGTTTCGTTAAATTAATCTTCAATGGTACTTGTTTTTTCATTAAATTAATATATAGTACCAGTCAAAGGTTTGGACACACCTACTCATTCAAGGGGTTTTCTTCATTTTTTAAACTATTTTCTACATTGTATAATAATAGTGAAGACATCCTAACTATGAAATAACACATATGGAATCATGTAGTAATTAAAATATATTTTAGATTCTTCAAAGTAGCCACCCTTTGCCTTGACAGCTTTCACACTCTTGGCATTCTCTAAGGAGGAATGCTTTTCCAACAGTCTACTGCCATCAAAAGTAACTTGTTACATTACACGGTTACTTACTGTGGAAGGTAACTCGCTAGTTGTTACATTACTTTTGCGTTACTAAAAACCAGCGGTGTAAAGTATTTCAGTAAATATACTTGAAAGTACTACTTAAGTCATTTTTAGGGGTAGCTGTACTTTACTATTTATATTTTTGACAACTTTTACTCCACGACATTCCTAAAGAAAACAATGTACTTCCTACTCCCCCCTGACACCAAAAGTACTCGTTACATTTTGAATGCTTAGCAGGACAGGAAAATGGTCTAATTCACGCACTTAGAGAAAATCCCTGGTGATCCCTCCTGTATCTGACCTGGTGGACTCACTAGAAACAAAACGCTTTGTTTGTAAATTATGTCTGTTGGAGTGTGCACCTGGTCATCCGTAAAATAAAATAAAGAATAATCATTGTGCTGTCTGGTTTGCTTAATGTAAGGACTTTAAATGATTTATACTTTTACTTTAGATACTTAACTATATTTTAGGATTTAATTTCTCTTTTGATACTTAAGTATATTTAAAACAAAATACAAGTAGGATTTCTGTGTGACTCACTTTTACTTGAGTTATTTTCTATTAATGTATCTTTACTTTTAAATATAACAATTGGGTACTTTTTCCACCAATGCCAAAAACAGAAAAACCTCTTAAAATGCCTTGGGGGTGTTAGTCATTGTTATGCCCAGTAGACCACCCTACCTTAGAATGGCTTGCCTACTTCGTACTCGCGGGATATTCAAAGTGGAACTTTACGCTCAGCACCTAAAGGGTTGTCAATGCGCCACACTGTAGGCAGCACTGATGTCATCGGATATCACGGGAGAGCTCAAGACCGAGATCTGTCAGATTTCTCAATAGTTTCAGTTCTATTAGTAAATTGAAACGTGTATTTTGCAAGAAACAATGTCTTATTTTTTTAAATCTCATTATTATTTGGCCTTTGTAGTTCAGCAGCCTATTGAAATGTAACTGTTCCACAAAAAAATGTGTAATGGAGGAGAAATGTATACAGATTATGATAATAAAGAAAGATGTATGAATAATAGCCTTTGTCCAAGTGTTCTAACAAAATTCTACATTAAACCATCGACTGTGATGAATGCAAAGAAAAGTGTTGCATCACAACGAAATAAATATATCTAAATCCAACGGATCAAAGGAACATTGTCCATGAATCAAGAAGAACATTTGGGCAGCTTTATGAAAGTCACTAAATACAGCCTACTAAGTTACAACAAACCCGACCTGAAGCAATGACATGAACATTTAAAGAATCTGCCCACTAAACTGCTGACTATGAATGCAAACTGTCAAATAACTCCAGAACATAATGCATTGAAATAAATGGCATGCCATCAGGAATAACTTACAATCATCAAAGACGCATACATTTTTATTTAGTTCTGGGGGTGACAGGTTTAGACGAACAAAAATCTAACTTTTGCTGTTTTGGAGCAGAAAACCCGTCATACTCAGCGCAAACGGCTGGCGTGGGTCTTTCTCCACCAGTCTTGAGCTGTGCTTGTCCTGAAGGTGCTTCTTGATATTTGAAGTTGATTTTATTATTGTTTTTCTCATTTTCTAATACCAATTAAAAATAATGTGAATACTTCCACGGTGTTAAGGCTGTTGTCTCTGCCATCTTGCTAGCTGCCTTCCCGACACAGCGTTCTTGAAGAAACAGGAAGAGCGTGAATTTCAGGGAAAGGATTTACATTTTTGGGGGGGCCAAAATAATAAAAATGGAAATCAGATTTAAAAGTAACTAGTTATTTTAAATGATAACTAATTACTTAATTATGGCTTGAATCCCGCTAACGGGATTGATATGACAAAAGCCAGTGACAGTGCAGGGCGCCAAAATCAAAACAAGACATCTCATAATTAAAATTCCTCAAACATTGAAGTATTGTACACCATTTTAAAGATAAACTTTTTGTTAACCTCTCTGTGCACCAAACCCGTTAGCGGGATTCAATTTGACAACATATGGTGATCGCTACATAAATAGTCATTAAACATTCATGAAAAAACAAGTGTCTCACATGGGTCGAAAGCCTAGAATCTTGCCAACCCAACTGCGTTGTCAGATTTTAAAAAAGGATTTACTGCGATAGAATACGATGTGATTATCTGAGAACAAAGCCTCAAAAAAATAACTATTTTAACCAGCACAGGCGTAACATAACAAATTGCAATAAAATAAATTGTTTACCTTTGACGACCTTCCTCTGTTTGCAATCCCAATGCTCATTGTTACACAATGAATGGTCTTTTGTTTGATAAAATCCATTTTATATCCTAACACGAAACATTTTGTGAACCGCTTGTGCCGTGAATTCCGTCTCATTTCATTTGACGACATATTCGATGTAAATACACACACTAAACGTGATTTTTCCAGTCATGTTTGGTTTCATTGCAATCAACTGGTTTGTTTGTAACATGGGGCTTTGTTCTCAGATAGTCGCATCGTACTCTTTGGCAGTAAATCCTTTTTTGAAACACAACCAAACCTGATGGGTCATTTCGCGGGACGTATTGACTAAAAGAAACCGATTGGAAGACAACAAGTAATGACATCATTGTGCACCAATGATATGACCGCTGACTGACTGTATTTTAACCCAATAACCACTGATTGTCTTGAAATCTAGCTGGGTAGATAGCCAATGAGCTGAGGTAAACGGCAATATGTAATGTTTATGTGTTGGAAGACCAACCTATGTAGTAAACTCCGGCATAAAGAGGTTAATTCGCCATTGAAGATTCATACCGGAAGGAGGCACGCATGTTACGCACAGCGTTGTTTAGGTAAAGCGCATCTTCAGCTGTTTATATACAGTGGGGCAAAAAAGTATTTAGTCAGCCACCAATTGTGCAAGTTCTCCCACTTAAAAAGATGATGAAAATTACAGGCCTCATAGGTACACTTCAACTATGACAGACAAAATAAGAAAAAAAATCCAGAAAATCACATTGTAGGATTTTTAATGAATCTTTTTGCAAATTATGGTGGAAAATAAATACTTTTGCCCCACTGTATCAATCAGTATGGCGACTAAGTCAGGGAAAGTTAAATCTAAGTCTAGATATACAGATGTACACACCATTTTAGAAGAAATTGATCGGTAAAGTGAGACAGAGATTGTTGGAGGACGATTAGTTTAGCGATTCCCAAATGGAGGAATATTTTTTGAACGGAGAGGACATCGTTCTGGACTGGTAAGTTCTTCTCATGCTAATGCCGTTGTTTGAAATGAATATAAAATATTATTTGTGAAATGAAATAGCCTATGAGGCTGTTGAGGGGAGGGCAGGCCCACAACAATGGCCAAAGTGAAATGGAGACAGTAGATACAGCTGGTCTGTTGTAATATATTCAACCTTATGATCCCTGTACTCTATATAAATATATTTGTTTATTATACCTGTTTATACAGGGCTCATGTGAAACTATTCTAACTGAACATTTTTCACAGTGACACCGACTCCAAATGGGAGCCCCCAGTGCCACAAGTGGTGTTCATCTACCCAAATGTATTTCTGCAGGCATGGATGTGCCTCAGGGCCAAAATGGCACAGCATCGCTGTGTTCTTTGCTAAATGAAGTCCCCCATCACCTGCACCACATGGTTGGTGACCCTCTGCTTTACAGCAGAAAGAGACTGCTATGACACCTGGCATCCACAGCACAATATTGTGTAGAGGACTGAGGGTCTTCCAAATATTGAAAGTGTTATTTTGTAAATGTATATATATATATTCTCATGTTTTTTCTAAATTTTTGGGGGGAGGGGGGGGGGGGGTGTGTTAGAATACCATTTTGGTATTTTGTATATAGTTATTCCATTCAAAATGTATAACTTCACCAATTTGGCCACTTGGGTACATTTGGGCTACTTGTGTGGGACACCTGGGTGACTTCATGATAAATGTCATGTAGCACACTCATTTTGGAAGTTATCATTCTGAAACTTTGCATAAGCACTGTGGCCCTGTTATGTTTTTCACTGAAATTTTCCTCATCATCCTATCTGAATATTTGTTTTGTCTTGTTCATTTTAAAGATTATTCAACAATAGAAATGAATAAACATGTTTTTTTTAATTATATTATCTAAACCAGATCTATTGTGTTACATTCTCCTACATTCAATTCACATTTACACAAACTTCAGAGTGTTTTCTTTCAAATGAAATCAAGAATATGCATATCCTTGGTTCTGAACCTGAGCTACAGGCAGTTAGATTTGGGTATGTCTTCAGGCGGGAAAAAAGTAGGGGGGTAGCTGTGAGAGGTTAATCTACCCATCGTGTCTGATTTTAAAAATGCTTTACAGTGAAAGCACAACATGATTATGTTAGGTCATAGCCTAGTTAAAAAAAAATATATATATATATAGATAAAATTAATCACTAACCTTTGATGATCTTCATCAGATGACACTCATAGGACATCACGTTACACAATACATGTATGTTTTATTCGATAATGTGCATATTTATATCCAAAAATCTCAGTTTACTTTGGCGCGTTACATGTAGTAATGTTTGATTCCAAAACATCTGGTGATTTTGCAGAAATAATAAACATTGATAAAAGATACAACTGTTATTCACAGAATTAAAGATAGACTTCTCCTTAATGCAACCGCTGTGTCAGATTTCAAAAAAACTTTACGGAGAAAGCATAATCTGAGAACGGCACTCAGAACCCAAAACACCCAGAGGAATATCTGCCATTTTGGAGTCAACAGAAGTTAGAAATTACACCATAAATATTCACTTACCTTTGATGATCTTCATCAGAAGGCACTCCCAGGAATCCCAGTTTGACAATAAATGACTGATTTGTTCCATAAAGTCCATCATTTATGTCCAAATAGCCACTTGTTGTTAGCGTGTTCAGCCCAGTATTCCATCATCATGAGGCGCAGGCACTTTGTCCAGACAGAAACTCGGAAAGTTCCGTTACAGTCCTTTAGAAACATGTTAAACATGTTAAACGTAACTAGTCAGAAAAAGCATTATAAATATTCACTTACCTTTGATGATCTTCATCAGAATGCACTCCCAGGAATCCCAGTTCCACAATAAATGTTTGATTTGTTCGATAAAGTCCATCATTCATAAATACCTCATTTTTGTTTGGGCGTTTAGCCCAGTGATCCAAATTCATGACGCGCAGGCCTGACGGAAAGTAGAAACGTTCCGTTAGAGTCCGTAGAAACATGTCAAACGATGTATAGAATCAATATTTGTAACATAAATCTTCAATAATGTTCCAACCGGAGAATTCCTTTGTCTGTAGAATTGCAATGGAAAGCAAGCTACCTCTCACGTCAACGCGAGTGGTCAGCTCATGCCTCTCTGGCAGACCTCTGACTCAATCCCCTCTCATTCGCCCCCACTTCACAGTAGAAGCATCAAACAAGGTTCAAAAGACTGTTGACATCTAGTGGAAGCCTTAGGAAGTACAATATGACCCCATAGACACTATTTGATAGGCAATGAGTTGAAAAACTACAAACCTCAGATTTCCCACTTCCTGGTTGGATTTTTTTCTCAGGTTTTGTCTGCCATATGAGTTCTGTTATACTCACAGACATCATTCAAACAGTTTTAGAAACTTCAGTGTTTTCTATCCAAATATACTAATAATATGCATATATTAGCAACTGGGCATGAGTAGCAGGCAGTTTACTCTGGGCACCTTATTCATCCAAGCTACTCAATACTGCCACCAGCCATATGAAGTTAAATTGAAAACTAAAGTGTTAAGTTACTTTGGAACATGTCACTCCCAACACTAAGAAACTTATATGAAGTAGTTCTAAAAATCCCTTATGGAAAAACGATTGGAATCATTTTCAGGCTTTCCCGCCAGGTTGAATAAGCATTATTATGCATACTGGGGTACTCAATTCAGATGTGCCTTTTGTTAAGTAAATCAGGTGTTAAATGAAGTGAAAAGGAGACTGGAGTGCTGTCATGTATTGATTTGACGTACTGAGAGAGGATGCCAACACATCAGTAAAGGAACGTGAGTGGATTACACAAACATTGATGGAGTAAAGACATGCTGAAGTTTACCTCCGAGTCTGGTTGATTTAATTCAGTATAATATCTTAACTTACAACTCGTGCTAAGTATAAGATTGAACAATAGCGACCAGGATAATGTTTGAAAACGATAGTTAAATCTGAAAATTCAGTTAGTGTCATCGAGATGGAAAACACTGTGCCAAAGTTTGACTGCTACAGTGAGCCTTCTATACTGGGTCCACGCTGAACCAGGTGTTTAATGGCGTTTGAGCTGTTCGCGGATGGTAAAGAATTAATACTGTCCGATGAAGTTGATGCGATCAAAAAACAACGGAGGAGAGCTTTACTTCTACATCATGCTGGGACAGGACATTTTCTCCACACTCGCAGACGCCGGAGACCAACGGACTACTTCAAGACTGTGGCTGCGTTAAACTCGTGCTTCGTGCCACAGGTGAACACAGCGTTCGCGAGACAGTTTATCAACTGACACAGTTCAGCAATTTGTTTCTCGTCTTAGACAAGCAGCTAAAGACTGACTTTGCTGGAGATAAACACAATCAGATTAGAGATGCCTTAGTGTACTACTGAATATGTGCGCCAAAAACTATTGGAAGAGGTCCCAAGGCTAACATTAGCGTGGTCACTCGAGCTAGCCTCACAATGTGATAGAATTGAAGTGCAAATGGACACCATGAATGTGAGTACAGATGCTAAAGACAACAAGACCATGCATCATGTTTTCAAAAAGGATAGGAAATATCACAAAAACGGGCTGAGACAGAATGCAGAAGGAAAATACTTATCAGAGAAGGTGTAACGATCTCAGTCTTCATCGGATGAGGAAGGATTGGACCAAAACGCAGCATGGTAAGTGTCCATGATTATTTATTATAACAGAACACGAAAATAACAAAGTGAATGTAAGAAATGAAAATCGAAAAAGTCCTGAAAGGTGAAAACAGGAAACAACTACCCACAAACACCAGGTGGGAAAAGGCTACCTAAGTAAGGTTCTCAATCAGAGACAACGATAGACAGCTGCCTCTGATTGGGAACCATACCAAACCAAACACATAGAACAGAAAAGATAGAAAATCAACAGAATGCCCACCCCAACTCACGCCCCTACCAAACCAAAATAGAGACATAAAAAAGGAACTAAGGTCAGGGCGTGACAGAAGGTGTGATATCGTTGTGGACATGTAGATCATCTTGCAAAGGATCCTGCTTGTCCAGCACATTGGCAGACCTGCAAGAAGTGTAATGGGAAGGATAATTTATGTTAATTCAGAGGAACAAAACAGAGACTATGCATTTGTGGTAAATAAAAACTGGAACTCAGACAGGACCACGTTCTCAGTGGGAGGGGTCAGTTTATTCATGTTAATTGACTCTGGGGTGATGAGTAATATGGTAGATGAGATCACATGGGAAATGCTGAAAGCCAAGAAAATAAGGTTCCGTTCACCACTGACTTATAAAAAGCTATATGCATACTCATCAAGCAAGCCATTACCAGTAAAAGGGGTTTTCACATGCCAAAAAAAGATAGGCAAGTGCAGCACACAGGCTGAGTTCACTGTGAAATGTGGACGCAGAGTACCGTACCTAGGTAAAGAGAATGCCATTAAATTGGGTGTGCTAAAAGTTGGTGTTGACATGACAGCAGTGACAGATGTAAAAACTCAGATCAAACAACCTGAGGTATTTCTATTTTAAGGGGTGGGTAAGCTAAACACAAAACAGATCAACCTACATGTTGATAAAAACGTGACACCAGTTGCACAGGCCCTTAGGCGTCTACCATTCCACCTGAGAGAAGCTGTGGAGAAATAGATAGAGGAACTACAAAACATGGACTTAATAGAGAGAGTGATGGGCGCTACACCATGGGTGAATCTAGTAGTGGTAGTTCCAAAGCCGTCGAGACATGAGACAAGCGAACACAGCAGTCATACTTGGCAGGTAACCAATCCCCACAGTAGAGGAATGAATGATCGGAGATCATGTTCACAAAGATTTTCAACAAGATACCACACACTGTGATCAATAAAGAGGGAAACAATGTGGTTGTTTAATCACCAACTGGAGCCAGGTATTCAAGGAATACGACAATTGTGAAGCGGTATATAATTGAGGAGCCGGATCCACAATGAAAGGACAACACACGGCTGAAAGAGATTGTGCAACAGAGTCCTAATCTGAGACAGTACATAGAATCCAAACAAGAGACCATCTGTGAGGGATCACCAAAAAGACCACAAATTAAACTGCCACAGAAGTTAACAGACTTTGTCATTAAATCATTATCCTGTAGGGAAAGGGGTAAAGAAAACCAGTATAAACTGAAAAATAGAAAAGGACAAATGGGAAGACTGAATGTGAGTTATGTTGTGGAAAAAAGGTGCAGAATGTTTTGTGGAAAAAAAAGGAAAGTCCATTATGAGAACAGAATAATAAGACATTGAACAGATTTCAGTTGTTTATTGGTAACATAAAGATTGCTATACAGATAAAGAATAAGCGCTGTTGTGTATGTCAGGTTGACATTGAAGTTCATATCCAAGTAAAGGGGGGGATGTCGTGTATTGATGTGACGTACTGAGATAGGACATCACCACGTCAGTAAATGAATGTGAAGGGATTACAGACAGTGATGGAGTAAAGACATGTTGAAGTTTACCTCTGAGTCTGGTTGATTTAATTCAGTATAATATCTTAATTTAACACGAGTTGTACATTTAAGACTGAACAAGTGCCACTTTAACTCAGTCTCCTGAAAGGTTTATGTGAAGAAATGGTGAATGTACAAAGACTGCCTCCATCAGTCTGACAAAACAGAATATTTCATCATTGTAGCCATATTTTGTCTCTACAGCAAGAGGGCGCCAACTAATCAGGATCTGGTGAGTTTGAAAAGTATTGGGACAGTGACAAATGTCTTGTTGTTTTATCTCTCTACTCCAGCACCTTGGATTTGAAATGATACAATGACTGAGGTTAAAGTGTCAGCTAGAATTTGAGGGTATTTTCATCCATTTCGGGTGAACCTTTTACAAAATTACAGACCTTTTTGTACATAGTCCCCCATTTTAAGGGACCAAAAGTATTGAGGCAAATTCACAGTAACACTTCCTTTTAAGGGGTCCTTATTACAGTGTATCTACATGTGTAATTACACTAACAAGCGTTGTAGCGACTCATTGTTACAATGTAATAACAGCGTGTACCTGGTAGTAATTGCGGTCTGTAATTACAGAAGTGTAACAACGAATGCTTGTTACCATGCTTATTACAAATGGGCAGTGTTCCACTAAATTCACCAACTTAGTGTTTTGCTTTTTCCCAGCTGCATTCGATTCATTAACAACTGTGACAAAGGTTTGGATATCTTGTGGATTCTTTGGTTGTCTGAGAGATTATAGCCTATGCAGAGTAGGCTCTGATTACTTAACCATGAATGTGAACTGTTCAAAATCTATCTCCAGTCAACGTTGTTGCTAGCACTTTCCTCCAAAATAAAGCGTACCATCTGGGTTAACTTGGTTGAGTTTATGGGAAAAAAATGTATATGAGTGTCATCCCAGATGAGGAATAAGACACTATTTTAAAGCACATGTAATGTTTGCCTAAGTAGAATGTACTACACAGGATTTAGCTAGTAAGAATTCTAGTACATTACCTATCCTGGCAACCTGTCCCTAATTTTGAAGCTTCTGGAAGTGTGATCCAGGTGGGAGAATAAACACATTCGCATAAGTATAACGTGATTACTAGTCGTTACACAGGATGTAGCTAGTTATAATGAAGTTTATCTTGAGGGGTACTTACTTGTAATTATAGTGTCCCAATAGTCATTGGTGGAAAAAGTAGCCAATTGTCATACTTGAGTTAACGTAAAGATACCTTAATAGAAAATTACTGTAAAAGGGTAAAGTAAAAGGGTCAAGTCACCCAGTAAAATACTTGAGTAAAAGTCTGAAAGTATTTGGTTTTAAATATACTTAAGCATCAAAAGTAAACGTATGAATAATTTCAAATTCCTTATATTAAGAAAACCAGACAGTAAAATA
Source organism: Oncorhynchus mykiss (assembly GCF_057628025.1). NCBI lineage: Eukaryota > Metazoa > Chordata > Actinopteri > Salmoniformes > Salmonidae > Oncorhynchus > Oncorhynchus mykiss. Next base: position 51,681,863 of record NC_143039.1, on the reverse strand, counting down.
ACAAATATAAAATATTTTGAATAGCCAATGGTATACTCCAACACTCAGACATAATTTACAAGCAAAACATTTGTGTTTAGTTAGTCCGCCAGGTCGAAGGCAGTAGGGATGACCAGGGATGTTCTCTTGATAAGTGTGTGAATTGGATATTGAATATTGAATATTGAATTGAATATTTTCCTGTCCTGCTAAGCATCCAAAATGTAAGAGAGAAAATCTCAGCCATTTTCACGCACTGAACGACGGGTATAGTGGGTACTGTTTACTAAATACGGAAGTAATGTTCTGCAAAGAGGCCTATAAAGGGAAGGTTATGAGTTCAATGGAAAAAATGGGTTCACAAACGGCTCATATCAAAAAAGTTTCAATTGTTAAATAATTTAATGGGGGATTTGACAATGGGTCAATTGCTTTAATCATCAATAAAAAAGTGACACATGTGCTTGCCAAATTGCAAGCTGTCACGTTCTGACCTCTATTTCCGTTGTTTTGTATTTATTTAGTATGGTCAGGGTGTGAGTTGGGTGGGCAGTCTATGTTTGTTTTTCTATGTTTTGGGGCATTTCTATGTTTTCGGCCTAGTATGGTTCTCAATCAGAGGCAGGTGTCATTAGTTGTCTCTGATTGAGAATCATACTTAGGTAGCCTGGGTTTCAGTGTGTGTTTGTGGGTGATTGTTCCTGTCCCTGTGTTTGTTGTCACGGGATAGGCTGTATAGGTTTTTCACGTTCCGTTTGTTGTTTTGTAGAGTTAAGTTATTTCATGTATCGTTCATTTTCCATTAAAGAAACATGAGTAACCACCACGCTGCTTTTTGGTCCGCTTCTCCTTCTACAGACGAACGTTGTTACACAAGCTTGGTTGAATAATGGTTTAAAAATGCACTTTAAAATGGTCATAAGACAAACTCTTAGTCCATGTAACCTTGCAATGTTGAATAGCATTCTCACTTTTGGATGTGATGCATTGGTGCAATTATTTATTTATTCCAGGCATGTCAAGTAATAAACGTTTAATGTCTCCCAATCTGTGTCACACTTTTAAAATAACAATGACCTCGAATGTTTGTAAAATAACAGGATCAACAAGGTCAATTTTAAAAATCTAGACATGACAGATTTCCGCAAAAGAAAAAAAAGTGTTGTAGACGAGACAAAAACATCAAGCCATGAGTACCCTTTCCATGCAATTTTTTGTTGAGTTTTTTGGGCGATACATTAATTCTGCTGGACAATTTAGCATAGGAAGTTACCCATCTAGCTGGCATTTTCCAGCCACCTATCCAAGTGTTAGCTAGCTAAGTAGAAAACGTTAGCCGGTGTTTTTGTTAGTTATCTAGCCTAGTTGATAGACCTAACAGTGAACAAAAATATAAACACAACATGTAAAGTGTTGGTCCCAGGTTTCATGAGTTAAAATAAAAGATCCCAGAAATGTTCCACAAGCACAAAAAGCTTACTTCTCTCAAATTTTGTGCACAGATTTGTGCTATTGATCCCTGTTATTGAGCATTTCTCCTTTGCCAAAATAATCCATCCACCTAACAGGTGTGGCATATCAAGAAGCTGATTAAACAGCATAATCATTAAACAGTTTCACCTTGTGCTGTGGACAGTAAAAAGCCACTCCAAAATGTGCAGTTCTGTCACACAACACAATGACACAGATGTCTCAAGTTTTGAGGAAGCTTGCAATTGGCATGCTGACTGCCTAGAATGTCCGCTAGAGAATTTAAGAAACTCAAACACCTTAAACGTCATACGAGACGTCAGGGAGACGTCAGAGAGTGATACAACTAATAAAAAACATGCCATCTTATGATATGTCATCTAATGACAAATCAGACCAGTGTTTAATCAACCATGATTTCTTATTGTGTGGCTAGTCACAGAACAGTGTAGTTATTGGTGGGCAGCAACACCTAAGACAACAATAAATCATCAGAATCACAGTTCAAACATTCAAATAGGGTTAAGTGTAAGAGTAAGTTGTACAATTCACATCTGATAAATATAAGTTGTTACGATTGGGTCAATGTAAATCACTGATCTAATGACTGAACCACGAAGCAACTTGCCAACACGCTCTGACTGGGGATTTTGCCCTCTGCAAGATGACAATACGTTTTCTCTAAACTGAATACATTTATACCAGTTCATGTGTTACTTTAGTTTACTATAGCAAGTAGCCATTGTATTAACAGGTTGGAGTTATATGAAAATAATCCACTTCACAGAGGTGTAAAGGAATGCATCAGGCCAATTTTGTTAGTTGAATAGTATAAATAAAGGTTATATATGCACCTGACTGGTTAAGTTTAAGGAAACATCTTGTATATATCATATATTTGTATATGATTCTGACTCCAAATCTGGATGGGCAAAAGTTGTAAAACCGATAAAGGGCTTTTCACATTGCTGAGCTGCACTCACAGCACTGTCTCCGTGAATAGGCTGGTGGAAAATGAGTCTTAAAGCTAGTCACACCCTAAAAAAGAAAATCACACCTTTGACGATAAACATACTCTCTAAAACCTGTGATGTGTTTACACCTAGCAGGTATAACTGAAAAACACATGCATACATTCGTGGCAGTCAGTCCTTATTATTCAAGAAGGCTTGAGACAGTAACAATTACACATGTTGAGTCAGGCATCACACCCAGGAATGTACATGTTCACAAGTGATACCCACATGCTGCTGGTTAGAATGAAGCTCCTCTCCCAAATTGCGTAAATAAATAGTTTGTGTAACACTTTGTGAATGTTAAAACTATCATGCATAACAACCTTCATATTATTTTAACATCATTCACAAGGAACCTTCATTAGTTATTTTTTAATTCCATTAAGTAATTATTAAGTTCAATTATTTTAAATCAGTATTGTTGCTGGTGTCACTGACTGGGTTAGTCCTGTGCACCACAAGGCTGTATTAGTCTTTGCTGAGCTAAAGCCAAGGCATAATCTTCTGGCTCGATGGGGTTTAGTAAAGCTATTCCTGACCATCACTGATGTGAAAAGGGTTTTATAAATGAAATGTGATTGATTTGATCTAATACATGTCTTCAGGTATCAGGCAAAGGTACTCAACACGTTACAATGCCATCAATTGCTCTGACCTGGGTTCAAATAGTATTGAGCCTGTCTGGAGTGAGTGCCAGAAAGCAAGTCACACAACCCCTAAACTGCTACCTGGGTACTGCTCTGAGACTTAGCTGGTGCTCCCAGACTGTTGTGTGAATCGTATGTCAGAGGGTTGGGTACTGTGACAGAAGAAATACAAATGTTATTTGTACTGATATATAAAGAGCTTTTCGAGGGGACTTATGTTTAACCAATAACTCATAAATGATATTGACGAAATGTGTTATAATAGTTATGAATGTATATATATATTTTTTTTTTGTACCTTTATTTAACTAGGCATGTCAGTTAAGAACAAATTCTTCTTTACAACGTCGGCCTACACCGGCCAAACCCGGACGACGCTGGGACAATTGTACGCCTTCCCATGGAACTCCCAAATACGTCCGGTTGTGATACAGCCTGGATTCGAGCCAGGGTGTCTGTAGTGACATCTCTAGCACTGAGACCTAGTGCCTTAGACTGCCTTGCCGCTCTTTGAACATCTGGAAAAAGTGCCATTCAAGTATATTATTTTTATTAATACAATTAATGAAGTCCAACTCCACATAAAACTAGAAATCAGAAATCCAAGATAATTTCCTCCATTGTTGGGCTCACCATGTGGGGTCATTGTGACCCTCAATCATAGTTACCAGTTGATTACAACAATCACTTTTGTTAGAGATTTATAAACTGAATCTACCTCTGAAATAAATGTTGTGTAAAAAGATATGGGAAGTAGCACATGTGTGTGTGTGTAGGACTGTTAAATAGAAAAAGGATGACTGCTTACATTAGGCCATTGACTAAAATAAATGAATGGCTCCAAAGTTAAGTCAATTAAGTACAATGAAGCACATTTCTGGCTAATTGTATTTGTCAACTAAAACAGTTTACAATACAACAAGGTCAGTACATAACTGTTATTATACTCTCAAACAGATTCTTTGCCCCTCCCTTTCTTTCAATTTTTTTTTGTCCATCCCAAATTTTTTGTCAGAACACCTAACCAGTTTTCCATACCACGTCAGTACCTGGGGATATATATATTTTTAAGCTAAGTAACTCTGACATGCATTCCTCTGTCGTCACCTTTATCTTATTATCTTTGGTGCCTCCCAAAATATTACGTCACCTGAAAGACAGACAATTTGTGGCATCAAACCAGCCCTATAGTAATAGAAACTAGAAATACATTTTCATGACAGTATGCCTACTGTATCAACAATTGTAAGCTACCTCAACCCCATATTGTTATTTATATATATATATAGATATATATATATATATATATATTTTGTTGATTTTTTTGTTGCTATTTTGCACCCATTATCTCTACTTGCACATCATCATCTGCACCTCTATCACTCCAGTGTTAATGCTACATTGTAGTTATTTCGCCTTTATGGCCTATTTATTGCCTTACCTACCTAATCTTACTACATTTGCGCACACTGTACATAGATTTTTCTATTACTGATTGTAAGTTTGTGTTGTGTTATTGATTGTGTTGTTTGTGTTGTGTTATTGATTGTAAGTTTGTTTGTCCCGTGTGTAACTCTGTTGTTTTTGTCGCACTGCTTTGCTTTATCTTGACCAGGTCGCAGTTGTAAATGAGAACTTGTTCTTAATCGGCCTACTTGGTTAAATAAAGGTGAAATTAAAAATACATTTAAAAAAAGCTTGAAATGGTTAACAGAAATAGAAAGATAATGAGATTTTAGAGGAGATATAAGCTAGATATTGTGATTGGTTAAAGACAAAAGACCTTCCTCAATTAATATTTGGAGAAATTACAGAAATAGAAGTGTTTGCTGTACGTAAGTAATAACCTTTACTGTATAATGGAATATAATAATGGAAAGGTTTGATAACATTTAAAAAAATTAATTGCACACAGTACAAAACATAGAAATACATACAAATATATCAAGGTAAAATGGTCTTATAAGAAAGGATAAAAATCCCAAATTGATAATGTAAAGCAAAAACATTGAAACTTTGAAGATTATGGTTATTATGTATGTGTTATATATGAACACCATTACACTTTAGATGAACTACACCTACTATTCTGTCACAGAATATGGATAGGATTCAGAGTGAGATGCTGGCAGACCATTTGAAAACTTTAAATTACTTCCTCTTTTTTTAAGTAACAGTTACATGATTTACAGTGCCTTCAGAAGGTATTCATTCATACCTCTTGACTTATTTCACATTTTGTTGTGTTACAGCCTGAATTCAACATTGATTAAATAGATATTTTACAACATTTTCAAACAGAGAATTAGTGAACGTAAAAGTTCAATCAGGAGAAACAACAGGGATTATCCAGTCACAGTACATTTTAATGACCAAAAACATGACATGTCTACCTTGAAATTTTGAGGCATAGAGAAAGTCAAGATATCAGACCAGGGAGTTGACATAAATAATACTCTGAGCAAAAGAGAATGTTTTGGGATTTTCACCCTCCAGATATGAAAAGCCCATGCATGTTATGTAAATGTGAACATGAGTTAATTCTGCCACTTCAGATCACTCTGACGGTTTTTCTTATACAGTACCCAATGATTTATGAAAACTTCCTTGATAGGTCGATGTCCTCATTGTGATTTCACAGTCTTCTTTAATACATTTTATGTACACACTTTATTAGAATTATAAGAATACTTATGAAATGCCTGTTGTTATGCTAACATGCTTGTTTTCCTTAAACTCCAATCCCATTCAATGCATTGAACGGATGTGGGTGGAGCAATGTCTACATAAGGGCGTAAATTAAAAAGCTCTGATTAAGGCCTTGAGGCCGATATGTAAAGCTTAATACAGAGCAGTGATATTAGCAAGAGCATTGTGCGGGTTTCTTATTTATTCATATCTTTTGAGGAATATAGAAATAGCCAAGATTACTTTCAAGAGAAATCAGTAAAATGCTGATTTCTCTTGAAAAATTGCAACTCTAATGTGGAATATAATATATTATTTGATGTATTTATGTATTATATTTGAAACATCCACTTTGATGAACTACACCAATTACTTTCACAGAATATGTATAGAATTCAGAATTAATTGCTGGGAGCTGGTAGACCATTTGAACATTTGAAATTACTTTTCCTCTTTTATGAAGTAACATGATTGACATGATGCAGTAATAGGCTGACTTTACTCTGTAATTTCACTACGGTGAATAAATCCATGTTCACAGCAGTTATAGTGGCTATTGTGAAATTATTTACACCCTTGAAAACCTTTATTCAATGAGATGTCTTGCATGCATAGTTATTCACACCTCTTGATCTGGCACAACAAAATGAGTTCAAGTGCATACATTTGCTTAACAAGTGTCGTGGCATTTTCTACTTTACCAAATGAGGAGAGTTACAAACTACACACCAGTCAGAGTTATACTTAAATTACATATTTAATAATAATAAGAGCTTTGCAATAGCCTTTTTTCACTTTCAATGATGCGCTATCTCTAATGAACCATTGAAAAGTGACTACAGAAAATGACATTATCACACTGCTGTAACATTTATTAGTTGAATTATATTACCACACTACTGTAAAAAAAAAATGCAACACAGGTGTGGTAATCTCAATAAGTTATTATAGGTAATATTATTAACAATCAAGGGAATCATTTCAGTATTTAATTTATGTAGCTATAAATTATAATTGTTTATTGTATATAATCAAGATGTAAAAAAACTGCACCATGTTGATGAAGGGTAATCTTGGAAATAATGTAATTCTGCACAATAAACAAATTAACCATTCATCTAATAAACCAGTGTTTTTATGGCGGATTATCCTTGGAGTTCTGACCACAACTGCAGTTGACACATCTGCAGCTCCTACTACAACGACCACAACTGAAGCTCCTACGACAACTGTAGCTACAACTACAACAACTATAGGTCTTATGACAACCACAACAGCACCTTCTACTGCAGATCCTACTACAACAACGGTAGCTCCAATGACCACTATGAATGCAGTACCTACTACGAAAACTACAACTGCAGGACCTACAATGACAACTGCAGATCCTACAATGACAACTGCAGGTCCTACAACAACTGTATCTCCTTCGACCACTACGACTGAAGCGCCTACTACCAAAACTGCAAGTGAAACTCCTATGACAACCACAACTGCAGCATCTGCTACGACAACTATAACTGAAGCTTCTAAGACCACTACAGCAGAATAACCTACGGGTACAATGACAACTGTAGCTCCTAAAACAACGTCAACTGCAGCACTAACTAAGACCAGTACAACTGCACATCTTCAGGACGATAACTACAGGTCCTACGACAACTGCAGCTCTTTTAAAAACTGTTGCTCACGAAACTACAATTGAAACTCCAACGCCAACCACACCTGCAGCACCTACTACTACAATAACAACTGAAGCTCCAAAGTCCACTACAACAACAGCTACTACGACAACTACAATTGAAGCTCCTATGACAACCACAACATCTACTACTACAATGACAACTGTAGCACCTACAACAACAACTGTAGCTCTTACTACTACAATGACAACTGTAGCTCCTACAACTTCTTCAACTGAATCACCTGCTACAACAACTGCATCTTCAGCTTCCAAGGCAACCACAACTGCAGCTCCTTTTACAACAACTTTAAATCCTACAACTACTACAACTGTAGCACCTACGACAACAACTGTAGCTCCTATGACAACAACTGTAGATACTACGACAACTACAACTGCAGCACCTACTTCAACAACCACCGCAGCACCTACTACTACAATGACAACTGCAGCACCTACAACTGTAACTCCCTTGACAACAATTTCAGCTTCTATGACAATCCCAACTGCAGCTCCTCCTACAACAACTTTAGATCCTAAACCTGTAACTGTAGCTCATACGACATCAAATATAGCTACTACTACAACAACCATGACTGTAGCTCCTACGACAACCGCAATTTTGGCTAAAGCTACAACCACAACTATAGCTCCTACTACAACCACAACAGCAGCACCTACATCAACCACTGCAGCTCTTACTACAACAACTGTAGGTACTACGACAACCGCAACTGCAGCTCCTACTATAACAACTGTAGCTCCTACGTCAACTGTTGTGCCTACGACCACTACATCTACCGTACCTACAACAACAACTACAGCTCTTACTACAATAACTGTAGCTCCTACAACCAGCACAACAACAGCTGCTACGACAATCAATTAATCTCTTACTACAACAACTGTAGGTCCTAATACTGCTACAAATGCAGGATCTACTATGGCAACTACAACTACAGCTCTTACGACAACAACAATTGCTTCTAGATATGTTTCTAGATCCTAAGAGTATGACAAATGACTGGTTTAGAGTCATAGGTGGCTTTTTTCACATATACTGGACTATTAACAAGTGCAGGGAGTGAGGAACGTTGACAGGAGGCCTGCTCAATCAAAAGCCATCATTGTGTCGCATCCCAGGTAAACCTTTGCAACAGAAAGACACAATGTTCAGATTAACAGCCCAATAATACAGTTTAAAGTGAGGAAGGCCATAGCCCCCCCTCTATCTTGTACTTGCATAAATGCTTCCTTGAAATTCTGGCTGCCTTGTTATCCCATAAAAATGGAATTACTATTGAATCCAGTTTCTTAAAATAGCTTTGTGGTATGAAATTGGGTAGACATTGGAAGAGGTAAAGAAACCTGGGTAGGACAACCCTTTTAATAACGTTTATACGACCAACCAAGGAGATAGGCAGAGTTTTCCAAAAATCTATATTTTATTTAAGCTGATAAATTTGCATGTCCCAATTCGCTTTCAATAGCTGATCAAGTTCTCTTGTCATTACAATGCCAAGGCTTGTGAACTTGTCCATCACTGTTCTAAATGGGGTAGATTGCAGAAATTGCATATCCACAGTCCGTGATATCGGCATCAATTCGCTTTTTTGGCCCTCTTTGTTTCTTGGGACCTAGAACAAGCATTTCATTTCATTTCTGTTTTGTCCGAGTTTAAAAGTAGAACATTCGCCGCCATCCACTTCCTTATGTCTGAAACACAGGCTTCCAGGTTAACATTATGTTTCCGAATGACATCACCAAGACGTAAAATATATAGTGAAAACAATAGTGGTCCTAAAACAGAGCCTTGAGGAACACCGAAATTTACAGTTGATTTGAGGACAAACCATCCCTAGAGACAAACTGATATCTTTCTGACAGATAAGATCTAAACCGGGCCAGAATTTGTCCGTGTAGACCAATTTGGGTTTCCAATCTCTCCAAAAGAGTGTGGTGATAAGATGACATCTCCCTGGAATCTCTATCTTTTTTTCAAAATCAGTGCTATTGTAGCCTCATACAGAGTTTGTGGGAGTTTGGCATTGTCTTTGGAATGTTTAAACATTCGCAACATAAGTGGAGCTAGACTGGCACAGTACTTCTTATAGAATTCTATTACATATCCATCGGGCCCAGGGGCCTTGCTGTTTGGAAATTGTGTTATCGCTGTGTTAATTTCCTCTAAAGTTATCCCAGCATCGAGTGCAGCAGCTGCCCCCCTGTCTAGTTTAGGAAGTTCACATTCAGTGAGAAAGTGTTCCATAGTTTGTGGATCAGTAGCATCACATTTTGATTGTTATAGCTCTGAGTAAAACTGCGCAAAGCATTTATTAATATTCTGCGGTTAATATTCTGCGGATCTGTTACTATTTTACCCTTCGTGTCTTTTATTTTGTGAAAAGCTCTAGATGCCTGTACATGACTGAGCTGTCTTGCTAATAATTTATGTGGTTTGTCACCCAGTTCAAAACAACTTTGTTGCGTTCTAGCAAGTAAAGAGCCCATTCATATTTCAACTTTGATCTTCTCAAGGACTGCATTCGAGGAATTCGTCTGAAAAACGTTCTTATAATCCCCTAACTCTTTTTTATTTCTCTCATCCTAGTATTGGCACGTTTCTTCCTCTCTGATGTATAAGAAATCATGTAACCTCTAATCACAGCCTTTAGAGATTCCCAAAGGGTGGAGTCGTCAACATCCCCCGTGTCGTTAGCTCAAAGGAAAAAGGCAATCTGCTCCTTCAAATACTGACAAAAAGTCTCATCTTTCAACAAGTATGCGTCTAAGGGCCACGGTCGCCGACCTTTAGCATATTGTCGAGTTTCAGCACCATGGACAGGAGAGTGGTCCATAATTAGAGTAGGGTGATAGGTACCCGACGCAGCTGCTGAAATTAGTTTGGAGTCCAACAAAAAAATGTTAACTCTGGAATATGATTTATGAACTGACAAAAATAAAGAATAATCCCTATCTGTTTGGTGCGTCAGTCTCCAAATATCGACAATGTTAAGGTTTGTCATCAATGTATTTAGACAGACACTAGCATTTGAGTGTTGAAGTGACCTTGATAGCTATTTATCTAAAAGAGGATCTAACGTACAGTTAAAGTCACCTCCAACAACACTTGTATGGCCTTAAATACCCTTTGAAAAAATAATAGATCATTGAAGTTGGGTCCATATAAATTGACCAAGGTTATTGGTTTCGAATTCAGTGTACCAGCCACAATAATATACCTACCATTAGGATCTTAAATCGAGTATGAGTAAACAAAAGAAATGTTGCTACCCTCTCGCCTTTGCATCAAAATTAGACTGGTATATCTGACCGATCCAGCCTACTTGCAGTTTGACCCTAGCGTTTAATATGAGTTTCTTGAAGAAGCACTATGTCAGTGCCCAGTGATTTAAGATGAGAAAAAACATTAGCTTGTTTCATGAGATGCCCTAAGCCATTACAGTTCCAGCTGACTATCTTCATTCCACCAGGTCTTCTCTGTGCTCGGTCACTGTGTGGCATTTCTTATTTTAGAGCAAATTGTTGCTGTCATACAAAACCCAAAAGAAAAATGTCCCGCCGTGTGGGAGCTTGTCCTGCCACCTGTATTAAATGTGAACATAAAACACAGACCCCATCCCCCCTCCCATCCCATTACTTAGTGACTTCCCCAAACGAAGCACTCCTTGACTACCACACAAACCTTAGTGTGTCTAGACATACAGCTTGAACTAACTCATCATCTAGATATGCTCCACATATAAACTAATATTAAATAACCCTTCTCTCAAGTTAGGGGGTGAGTGGCGCTAAAACATGATATGGCTAATATAGCATTGTTTAACCTAACATCTCACCCATCATATAAGTCCCAAATTCTGATCTTCTGATCGAAAAGACATAGGCAGGAAATTCAAACACATTCCTGGCCTGTATTTAGCCTCTCCAGGTTCTCCTTTACCCAAATCCAGATAGCAGATGTTCTGAAAGAGCTGCAAAACCTGGACCCGTACAAATCAGCTGGGCTTGACAATCTGGACCCTCTATTTCTGAAACTATCCGCCGCCATTGTCGCAAACCCTATTACCAGCCTGTTCAACCTCTCTTTCATATCGTCTGAGATCCCCAAGGATTGGAAAGCTGCCGCAGTCATCCCCCCTCTTCAAAGGGGGAGACACCCTGGACCCAAACTGTTACAGACCTATATCCATCCTGCCCTGCCTATCTAAGGTTTTTCGAAAGCCAAGTCAACAAACAGGTCACTGACCATCTCGAATCCCACCGTACCTTCTCCGCTGTGCAATCTGGTTTCCGAGCCGGTCACGGGTGCACCTCAGCCACACTCAAGGTACTAAACGATATCATAACCGCCATCGATAAAAGACAGTACTGTGCAGCCGTCTTCATCGACCTTGCCAAGGCTTTCGACTCTGTCAATCACCATATTCTTATCGGCAGACTCAATAGCCTCGGTTTTTCGGATGACTGCCTTGCCTGGTTCACCAATTACTTTGCAGACAGAGTTCAGTGTGTCAAATCGGAGGGCATGCTGTCCGTTCCTCTGGCCGTCTCTATGGGGGTGCCACAGGGTTCAATTCTCGGGCCGACTCTTTTCTCTGTATATATCAATGATGTTGCTCTTGCTGCGGGCGATTCCCTGATCCACCTCTACGCAGACGACACCATTCTATATACCTTCGGCCCGTCATTGGACACTGTGCTATCTAACCTCCAAACGAGCTTCAATGCCATACAACACTCCTTCCGCGGCCTCCAACTGCTCTTAAACGCTAGTAAAACCAAATGCATGCTTTTCAACCGATCGCTGCCTGCACCCGCATGCCCAACTAGCATCACCACCCTGGATGGTTCCGACCTTGAATATGTGGACATCTATAAGTACCTAGGTGTCTGGCTAGACTGCAAACTCTCCTTCCAGACTCATATCAAACATCTCCAATCGAAAATCAAATCAAGAGTCGGCTTTCTATTCCGCAACAAAGCCTCCTTCACTCACGCCGCCAAGCTTACCCTAGTAAAACTGACTATCCTACCGATCCTCGACTTCGGCGATGTCATCTACAAAATGGCTTCCAACACTCTACTCAGCAAACTGGATGCAGTCTATCACAGTGCCATCCGTTTTGTCACTAAAGCACCTTATACCACCCACCACTGCGACTTGTATGCTCTAGTCGGCTGGCCCTCGCTACATATTCGTCGCCAGACCCACTGGCTCCAGGTCATCTACAAGTCCTTGCTAGGTAAAGCTCCGCCTTATCTCAGTTCACTGGTCACGATGGCAACACCCATCCGTAGCACTCGCTCCAGCAGGTGTATCTCACTGTTCATCCCTAAAGCCAACACCTAATTTGGCCGCCTTTCGTTTCAGTACTCTGCTGCCTGTGACTGGAACGAACTGCAAAAATCTGCTCTTTTGCACACCAATATCTCTACCTGTACATGACCATCTGATCATTTATCACTCCAGTGTTAATCTGCAAAATTGTAATTATTCGCCTACCTCCTCATGCCTTTTGCACACATTGTATATAGACTCCCCCTTTTTTTCTACTGTGTTATTGACTTGTTAATTGTTTACTCTATGTGTAACTCTGTGTTGTCTGTTCACACTGCTATGCTTTATCTTGGCCAGGTCGCAGCTGCAAATGAGAACTTGTTCTCAACTAGCCTACCTGGTTAAATAAAGGTGAAATAAAAATAAAATAAAAACATTTAGCCGGTTGACACAGCCGTTCTGTATCCTCAGCCAGGGAGCTTGCTTGACAAGAACAGATCGGACTCTTTTGGGTTGTCAAACGTACGTGTTCATCCCTCGACTGTCACCTTAAACCGGGCTGGGAAGAGGAATCCATATCAGATGTTGGCAGCCCTGCATTTCTTGCATAACTCATCATACTCTTTCCGCTGGTTCCTCACCTCCAAAGTAAGATCTGGGTAGAAAGACACCCTGGCTCCGTTGTAGTTAAGGGGGAACTTTTGACTAGTCAGCTTGAGGATGAGATCCCTGGTCTGGGTATATTGCAGCCGTGCGATGAATGGCCTTTGTGGCGCCCATGGCCAGCTTCGTTGCCTGTGATCTGTGTGCACGGTCGATCAGGATGGCCATTTTGAAGTGTTCACTCCCCAGCAATGCCGGTATCAGCTCTGAGACAAATTCAGTGGGTTTCCCTTTCTCAGTGTCCTGGATCCCAATTATTTGGATGTTCTGGCGTCTTGAATGCGACTCGAGCATTTCCAAATCGGGCTTTCGGGGTTTTGTTGTCATTTTTGAACGTGCACTGTTTCTCTATGTCCTGTAGCCTGGCCTCGTGATCGACTGTCGTCTGCTCAACCTCATGCACCCTGCCCCTAGTTGCCTTCACAGTTTCAGTCAATATCCCAATACTCTTTGAGATATCAGCCAACCTTGTGTCCACCTTCTTGCTTAGTGAGTTTATAGCAGCCAGTAGGTCACTTTGAGTAGGTTATGTAACTCTTGGGAGCTAACATCTTCAGCTAACTCCTCGTGGGTCGGTGATGTTGAAATTGGTTTGTTGTCTATCTCATTCACATTATCTTGTTTAGCACCCCCTTTTATGTGCCTTTTCCCTTTGTCATATTGCCAAACAATGTTTGAAGTATAGGTTGTGAGAGGTTAACCACTCTGAGATATGTGGGACGCGAGCCAGGGAAAATGCAGAGCGCCAAATTCAAATACATTACTATAAAAATCAAACTTTCATTAAATCTAGGTGGCTCCCATTTTTGCTGTAGTGTTTCCAAGCGCGTGGAAGAGAGCGCGTTATTTGGTACTTTTCTCCGGTAAAGACAATAACGATTCTCCGTCTTAAATGTTATCATTTATTAGGGTACCTAAAGTTTGATTATAAACATTTTTTGACTTGTTTGGAAAACTTTATTAGAAATGTTTGGGATACATTTTGTATGCATTTTGATGGAGGTTAAATGGGTGGATTATTGACTGAAGCGCGCCAGCTAAACTGAGTTTTTATGGATATAAAGAAGGACATTATCTAACACCATTTGTGATGCATCTGGGACCTTTTGGAGTGCCAACAGAAGAAGATCATCAAAGGTAAGGCATTTATTATATCTCTATTTCTGACTTTCGTGGCGCACCTGCCTGGTGAAAATAGGTTTTTCATGCTTTTGTATGCAGGGAGCTGTCCTCAGATTATCGCATTGTGTGTTTTTGCCATCAAGCCTTTTGAAATCTAACACAGCGGCTGGATTAACAAGAAGTTATGCTTTATGTTGATGTATTACACTTGTGATTTTATGAATGTTAAATATGTATAATTCTGTAGTTTGAATTTCGCGCTCCGCAATTTCACCGGATATTGACCAGGTGGGACGATACCATCCCACCTGCCCATAAGAACTTAACTGCACTATGTGAATAGGTTGGACAATATGAGCCTTACAAACTAAAGTTGTAGAGATAAACAATACTTTCTTGGTGATGCGGATGTGTGCCTCAAATGAGAAGGTAAAAATAAAAAAAGTTTCTGGTGGTGGGGAAGCTGCGATGGTGTCATCATCCAGAGAAAGGGAGAATGTCCTCAGCCAGCTCTATGCACTCTTAGAGCCAATATGCCAAGACATGTTTTGATGCAATTACGTTTCAGGAAGTTCAACTGCATCCATCTCTTGATTGCATCTAGACAGTCTGGCAGTTTAGTTGTAACAGTATGTAAGAATATGTCGAAGATAAATACAACGCGTAGACAGAGGGTGAGAGGTCAATAGAGGGAAATAGTGTTTTTTCTGTAATAGGGAATTATTGATCAATGGTTCAGAAACATAGGAGGAATATGTCTTCTGAAATAGGATACTTGCTATTTGGCCATTGGTGTCACGTGTGCTCCCTCTATGGTCTCTAGGTCACCAGGCTGCTCGTTATGGCACACACCTGTCACCATCGTTACACGCACCTGCGTGTCATCAGACTCACCTGGACTCCATCACCTCCTTGATTACCTGCCCTATATATGTCACTCCCTTGGATTATGTTACGTTTATTTATTAAAACACCCACTCCCTGAACTTGCTTCCTGACTCGGCACACTCGGTACAATTGGCTAGTTTTATTGCAAGGAATTCTAATTGGTCAGGCTAGGGCTGGATTATAAAACTACATGCTGTTCCTTTGTTCAGTGGAGAAAGGCTGAGGACAGGGGAGACTGAACATCTACCTCCAAGCATAACATCTATGATTATTCCTCTTTGAATAAACCTATTTTCCTCCCTCCGATTTGTTTGGGGGTTTGTGTAATTGAAGAATAACATCAACTGCTAACATTTAGTGCCGTGACCCGGATGAATTGGTGTGTGTTGGCCATAATTCATCCCCATGCAGTGTTCACCATAGATTTGCTTAATACATTTCCAAAATTCCAAACTAAATTGCAAACTAAATTGAACATCTGTATATCGAAAAGACACATTTTGGTTTGTAACCCTGAAAAATGTCTTTCAAGTTTCCAAATTGAGCCCCGTTTCAAATGATCACTCTTTGAGAATAACTGTTCAAGAAGAGAGATGTGAATCACTTCACACTGTTCTGTTCTATTTTATTCCCTTATATTACATCATGTTTTTACTATAAAATAGATATCTTGACTGTGATAAGGGCTCCGTAAATAAGAGCTAAATTAACAAAACAAGGCTGACATTTTACAGCCGTAGGCTTCTACAAGCCGGCGCCACACTGCTGAGGTTACCTTTCTGTTCCAGGATATAACTAGTTGCTATTATAGTTTCATTAAATGAATCTTCACTGGCACTTGTTTTTTTATAATAATGAATATATAGTACCAGTCAATTTTAGACAGACCTACTCATTCCTGGGTTTTTCTACATTGTAGAATAATAGTGAAGACATGAAAACTATGAAATAACACACATGGAATCCATGTAGAAACCAAAAAAGTGTTAAACAAATCAAAATATATTTTAGATTTTAGATTCTTCAAAGTAGCCAGCCTTTGCCTTGATTACAGCTTTGCACACATTTGGCATTCTCTCAACCAGCTTCATGAGGAATGCTTTTCCAACAGTTTACTGCCAATAAAAGTAATTTGTTACATTACACCGTTACTTACTATGGAAAGTAACTCGTTAATTTATTTTTGTGTTACCAAAAACCCTCTTAAAATTCCTTAGTTATTGCTATGCCCAGTAGAGGGTGTACACTACCGTAGAATGGTTGCCTACTTAGCAAGTACCATCACATGGGTGTGATCGTTCTACATTGGTCCCTGAAGCCTACGATCACACCCGTGTGATTAGAACTTAGTGTGTGAATGATGCAACAATCAGCATTTGAGCTGGCCACACTTTTTTTTTGAAACTATTTACACAAACACAGTCCTTAAAAAGTTATGTCCAGAATGTGAGCAGTTTATTTTTGGATGCAATGTTCAGATATTCACAGAAGTATCTATAGCATAACACAAATCATCCAAACCGGAAAAATGTAGGCTACATTTGTCATAATGCTGAGGAAAGATTGACGCAACACAAGCGGTCATATTTTATAACTCTCGGCTGACAAAAACGACAATATGAATTAGCTAATAGCAATTACAATGTATAATTAATGACATCAAGGGTGAACTCACCATTGATTGAAATACTTGAGCAAAACACTGTCTAGAAATCGAAAGTAATCCGACGATTAGTTTCAGCGCCGCCATGCTTTTTTTCATCACAGAAACCAAAGATAAAAAGAGAAGACAAGATGAGTTTGGTCTGTTAATAGTAAACATGTTGAAGGGGTGTGTTGTCTACCATCGTTCACATCCCACCATTCACTTCCTGAAGTTCTCAAAAAACGAGTGAACCCTTACACACCTCATTTTGTTATAGCAACTTTGGTCCGACAGACGATTACGTGAAACCCAGAATGCATTGTATGTCAACAAACATGGCTCCATACACAGCTGGAATTGGCTTAGCTCATCATAATCAGTAAAACCTTCAAAAAAGTATTTTACACACATATGTGCCCATTACAAACTAGGCAAGAATCAGAATGCATGATTTATCACCGGTACTTGAAAAACATGTGAATAAAACAGTAAACATATCAATAATTACCGCACAAAACATTTACTGATAGTGATTTTTTTTATACAAATGGTGCATGCAGGCAGTCAATCACTTAACCTCTCACTCCCACTCTGAGCTATTCAGTGTTGTTGTTTATGTATGTAGCTAGTTAGATAAGCTGTAGCATTAGCAATGTATTTCAAAAGGTGACAACTCACAAATGTGGAAATTCTGGCGATTTAAAAAAAATTCTGACAGTGAGTCTGAAAGTCAGGAATCAGATTCTGACAGTGACAGTGAGGAGCTGCCTCCCAGCCATTGAGAACCCTGAATCTGAGGACCCCTTGTCCACTGACAAAGTCAAAGTTCCCTTTGAAGATGCTGGTGGTGATGGAGGCAGACCGACAGTGGATGAAGTACAGGAGTTCTGTGGTAGCTGGAAGGCTGCCAGCCATTTCACCCCTCCTGGCTCTGCTGTTTGCTTTGATGAGTCCCAGTCTGGAGTGCAACGCCCCTTGCCATTTCCATCCGAGGCAGAGAGCTTCAAGTTGGTTCTGACAGAGGAGCTGGTGGGAGACATAGCAGAGACCAATCGCTATGCCTTGGAGCTACAAGAGAAGAGAGAGCCAGGAGTTTGGGGGGGGGGGGGGGACAACCACAATTAGTGAAATGTGTACCTTCCCGGTGACAGTCCTTCTCATGGGGATAGTAAAGAAGAACTCATAGTAAAGAAGAATTCACTATGAGAATACTGGAGCACAGATCCTATGTTTGCAACTCCCTTCTTTGCCACCGTCTTTTCCAGAGACTGCTTCCTAGTTCTGCTGCGATGACTGCATTTCATCAACAATGCTACTAACATCCTAAATGACCCGTTGTACAAAATAAGAAATGTCAACAGCTGGCAGTAAAGTGTCATGACAAACGAGATATTCATGTCCTCTCCACTGTCCGTACAGTAACCATGTCGGCCACAGGAAGGAGGACCATCTGACGGGAGAGAGAAAAATCAAACCAGAATGCGTGCTTGACTATAACCTCAAAATGGGGGCAGTGGATAAGGCGGACAAGTGATATAAGAAGATATTTTTAAAGTTTTCCAGGGTAACTTCAAAATACAACAAGACAACACTTCTCTGACGCAATTAACATTGTTTTACAGAGCTAATAGAAGAATGTAGCTAGCAACATGAGCACGATTGAATATAACACCATAAAGGTTATGAAATGAGTAACGTTATCTAGCATGTCCACTGTTATAAGGAATATACACAAAAATATTATGCTACAGTAGAAACGACAACACGACATGCAGAAACTATTATAACGTAATAAGGCACTTACTTTGATAGAAACACACGCATTTCCAAAGTTATTATTGGTAACGAAAACAACTGTGACTGCGATGAAGGCAACAGACGGAAAATGTGAACACGTGTGTGTGTGTGTGTGTGTGTGTGTGTGTGTGTGTGTGCAGGACCGGAGTTGAGCAAGTGTCTGCAGACTTGAACTGCACAAACAATTGGGAAGTGTTTGGGAATTTTTGTCCCGGTCAGAAATGTCAAAACAATGTATTGGTCCGCAACAGTAAAAATTACTACTTTTATGTGAATGAAGAGGTGGAGCACACATTTCAAACTGTTCTTAGAAAATAAAAAACTTGTTCAAAAATAATTTGAAATTGACAAATTGAAAACAGCCTATAAATAAAAACAGGCTGTGTGCGTTGGTTTGAGGTCAGCGCGGACTAAATGGACTGTCGACCAACAATCACATTCTAGAATGGAGAGAACGTTCTAACATCACGTGCATAAAAACTCACGCTAGGGCGACCATTAGAGATATTTGGAACTCACACATGAAATTAGTACTCACGGGATATTCAAAGTGGAACGTTACATGGAACCCAAACCGGCTGCGTGCGTGGGCCATCGTGCAGAAATGTATTTTGTCCCCCCACACTAAATGCAATCACAACACGCAGGTTAAAATATCCAAGCAAACTCTGAACCAATTACATTAATTTGGGGACATGTTGAAAAGCATTAAACATTTATGGAGATTTTGCTTGCTTGCACTTGCTAGCTAATTTGTCCTGGGATATAAACATTCAGTTTTTATTTTACCTGAAATGCACAAGGTCCTCTACTCTGACAATTAATCCACACATAAAACGGTCAACCCGAATCATTTCTAATCATCTCTCCTCCTTCCAGGCCTTTTCTTCTCTGGACTTTATATTTTGCGATTAGCAACTTTCATAAATTAGGTGCATTACCGCCACCGACCTTGTTCGTCTTTCAGTCACCCACGTGGGTATAACCAATGAGGAGGTGGCACGTGGGTACCTGCTTCTATAAACCAATGAGGAGATGGGAGAGGCAGGACTTGCAGCGCGATCTGCGTCACAAATAGAACTGACTTCTATTTTAGCCCTCGGCAACGCAGACGCGTTGGCGCACCCGAGCAATGTGGGTGCAATAATTGAATAATCTAGATTTCAAAATGTATTTTGCCATGCTCACGCACGCGATACGAGCGGTGTAGTCAGGGTATTATGCTCAGCACCTAAAGGATTGTCAATGCGCCACATCATGGGAGAGCTCAAGACTGAGGTTGGTCAGATTCCCTAATAGTTTTTTCAGTTCTTTTAGTAAATTGAACTGTGTATTTTGCAAGAAACTATGTCTTATTTTTTTTAAATCTCATTATTATTTGGCCTTTGTAGTTCAGCAGCCTATTGAAATGTAACTGTTCCACAAAAAATGAGTGATGGAGGAGAAATGTATACAGATTATGATAATTGTCACACCCTGACCATAGAGAGCCTTTGTTTTTTTATGGTATAGTAGGTCAGGGCATATTTGGGGGGGGTTTTAGTTGTTGTCTTGCTTTATTGTTTTGTGCATTTCAAATAAATAATGTGGAAACCATATTGCGTTGCAGCTTGGTCCGTTATTTATTCCAGTGAACGTGACAATAATAAAGATGTATGAACAATAGCCTTTGTGTTCTGACAAAATTCTACATTAAACTATCGAATGTCTGATGAATGCAAAGAAAACAAAATAAATCTAGCTAAATCCAACGCGTCAAAGGGGCATTGTCCATGAATCAAAAACAACATTAAGGCAGCTTTATGAAAGTCACTAAATACAGCCTACTAAGTCACAACAAACCCGACTTGAAGTATCGACATGAACATTTAAATAACCCGCGCACTAAACTGCTGACCACGAATGCAAACTGTCAAATAAATCCCAAAACATATAGCATTGAAATAAATGGCATGCGATCACAGGAATTACTTACAATCATCAAAGACGCATACATTTTCATTGTGTTCTCGGGGTGACAGGTTTAACCGAACAGAAATCTAACCTTTACTGTTTTGGAGCAGAAAAACCTTCATACTCAGCATCAACGTCAATCGGCTGGCTAGGGTCTTTCTCCACCAGTCTTGTGGAGCTGTGCTTGGCCTGAAGGTGCTTCTTGATATTTGAAGTTGAGTTCTTCGCAGCTGACAGGCGCTTATCCCCGAGGCACCTTTTGCGTTCCAATTATTGTGAATACTTCCACGGTGTAAAGGCTGTTGTCTCTGCCATATTGCTAGCTATATTCCCGCCACAACGTTCTTGAAGAAACAGGAAGAGCGTGAGTTTAGGGGTGAGATTAGAACTTTTGGGGAGGCAACATTTAAAAAAATAAAAAGGAAATCGTATTTAAAAGCAACGAGTTGTTAAAAAAAGTAACTAATTACTTAAATTGAAAAACTAAAGCATTAAGTTACTTTGGAACATGTCACTCCCAAAACTACTAAATGTATATGAAGTAGTTTTAAAATCTCATATGTAAAAAAAAACATTGGAACCATTTAAAGGCTTAACCGCTAGGTTTTATGGGCATTATGACTCATACTGTGTTACTCAATTCAGATGTGCCTTTTGTTATTTAAATCAGGTGTTAAATGAGGTGAAAAGGAGACTGGAGTGCTGTCATGTATTGATGTGACGTACTGAGAGAGGACGTCACCACGTCAGTAAAGGAATGTGAGGGGATTACAGACAGTGCTGGAGTAAAGACATGTTGAAGTTTACCTCTGAGTCTGGTTGATTAAATTCAGTATAATATCTTAATTTAATACGAGTATAAGATTGAACAATGGCGACGAGGATAACGTTTGAAAACGATAGTTAAATCTGAAAATGTCAGTGTCGTCAAGATCGAAAACACAGTGCCAAAGTTTGACTGCTACAGTGAGCCTTCTTACAATAGGTCCACGCTGGACCAGTTGGTTGATGACATTTGAGCTGTTCGCAGATGGTAAAAGATTAATACTATCACAAGCCCATCAGACTGCTAAGCAGCAATCACTAATTCAGAGAGGCTGCTGCCCACATTGAGACCCAATCACTGGACACTTTAATAAATGGATCACTAGTCACTTTAAACAATGCCACATTAATAATGTTTACATATTTTACATTACTCATATCGCATGTATATACTGTATTTTATACCATCTACTGCACCTTGCCTATGCCGCTCGGCCATCGCTTATCCATATATTTATATGTACAAATTCTCATTCACTCCTTTAGATTTGTGTGTATTAGGTAGTTGTTGGGAATTGTTAGATTATTTGTTAGATATTACTGCACTGTTGGAATTAGAACACTCACATTAACATCTGCTAACCATGTGTATGTGACCAATAAAATTAGATTTGATTATTTTCCTACTTGGATGGCACTTCCAGAAGCTTGAGGGCCAGATTCTCAGGATGGGTAATGTATTGTATAAGTACATATTCATTACAAGTAAGTACTCCTCACGATACACTTAATTTTAACCAGCTAAATCCTGTGTAACAACTAGTAATTACATTGTATTTAGGCAAACATGACCTGTGCTTTGAAATAGTGTATTGTTCCTAATCTGGGATGATACCAGTGTTGCCAACTCCTCAGTAAGGAAAGTAGCTATTGGCTGTCCTAAAAGTCGCTAAATGACGCCATCACCTAATTTGCATAATTGGCCATGTAATTGTGATGGATGCTGTAGGAGAGAGGAATAACGTCATGGGAGAGACAAAAAGTGAGCAAAAAACACCCGAAATATGTTTAGAACTCCAAATGAACTTTCTTCTGTCGATTCTTGTTATTTCCAACCCTCCTCCTTTATCCGGCCTTGGGACTGGCAAAAGTGACCCTCTGGCGAAGTTACTTCGTTTTTTATTTGATTTATTAGATTTTTTTTTGTTTGTTTTGTTTTTTAACCTTATCGTCCACTTAGGAGCCTAAAACAAGTCACAGTAAAACAGTAAAACATGAACATTTTTAACCATAACATTTAAAAACAATTTTTTTTGTATACAATCTACATTAACAATCTAAATGGACCAAAAAGAGACAATAGAAAAAACTGTCAATGGCAATGTGAGAAAATTATGGTAACTAGTCTGGCCCTAATTCAGGTAAATTGTTTTGTTAATGTAAATCACTCGATTTTTTGCAAGTTGCTTTTTTGAAAATGTGTTGCTAGAGGGGTCTGAAAACTCACTAAATATAGCAACAAAGTTGGATTAGATCTGTTTTCATAAACTAAGCACTAACACCATCTTCCATGTCATAGCATTCAAACATAAAACAAGGAGGATGTTCCTTGTTATGGATGTAGAGGTATGTTCAATAGAACAGATTCTACAAGAAACTCAAACACCTTTCAACGTCACGGGAGACGACAGGAAGACGTCAGGGAGTGATACAACTCATGAAAGAACATTCCTTTTTATCATATGGAATCCAATGACAAGCCAAACCAGTGTTTAATCATCAATGATTGTTTAGGGTGTGGCAAGTCACAGAACGGTGTAGTTATTGGTGGACGGCAACAGCTAAAACAACAATAAATAATTAGAAAACATTAAATCACAGTAAATGAATATCCAAATTGTGTTAAGTGTAAGTTGTACAATTCACATCTGATAAATATAATAATAATGATTCAACTGGCGACATCGAGCGCCGGAGAGGGGGAATGGGTGTAGACGTGACAGTTGGGATGTTTGCCAAAAACAAATCACGGGTCAAAACACTGAGGCAACTTGCCAACACTTTTTGACTGGGGATAGTGCTCTTTGCAAGATGACAGTACATTTTCTTTCGGATTAATACATTTCTACCAGTAGTTAGTTTAGTTTAATATGGCAAGTAGCTGTTATATAAGCAGGATGGAGTTCTATGGAAATAATTCACTTCACAGAGGTATAAAGGAATGCATCAGACCAATTTTGATTGTACAAAAGTATAAAGGTAATACGTTTTTGGAAAAATACAGTATATCCTGTATTAAAACAGTCCTTATTAGTCAACGCGGCATGAGATAGTAACAATTAGACATTTTTTAAAATGATTTAACTAGGCAAGTCAGTTAAGAACAAATTCTTAATTTCGATGACGTCCTAGGGCATGTTGAGTCAGGCATCACACTCCAAATCTCCATGTTCACAAGTGATACCCACATGTTGCTGGTTAGAATGAAGCTCCTCACCCAAAATGCTAAATAAGTCGTTTGGGTAACACTTTGTGAATGTTAAAAGTATCATGCATAACAACCGTCATATTTTAACATCATTTATAAGGAACCTTCAAAATAAGTGATTTTGTCATTACAGAAAGTTATTAAGGTATTATGAAGTTAAATTGTTTTAGTTGAAATTGTCTGGTCTGAGTGAAAAGTATTGTTGCTGGTGTTACTGACTGGGTTAGTCCTGTGCACCACAAGGCTGTATTAGTCTTTGCTGAGCTAAAGCCAAGGCATAATCTTCTGGCTCGATGGGGTTTAGGTCGGTTTCAGTAAAGCAATTCCTGACCAACACTAATTCATAAAGCCCTTTTTTTTTACAGCAAATGTGATTGATTGATTTGATCTAATACATGTCTTCGGGTATCAGGCAAAGTTACTCAACATGTTAAAATGCCATCAATTGCTCTGACCTGGGTTCAAATAGTATTGAGCCTGTCTGGAGTGAGTGCCAGAAAGATGGCGGTTTTCTCTTTTGGGACTACTACAATGGTTCCATTGTGCCAGGCAAGCTCAATCACCGACCACAGTCAGTTAGAGTATTTGAAATATATTATTTACAGACAGGTCTGGATCCAACCCTTCTGCTCTTGTGGCCTTGAGCAAGTCACATAACCCCTAATCTGCTACCTGGGTACTGCTCTGAGGCTTCCCTGGTGCTCCCAGATTGTTGTGTGATTAGTATGTCAGAGGGATGTGTACTTTGACGGAATAAATCAAATATTTATCAAATTCCTCATGACTGATGTTGAATAAATGTGTTCTAATAGTTGTTATGAATGACACTGATCAAGGTGTTATGTATTACCCACCTTTGTTTCAGATCAACTAATGCAACATTGGCATGCAGAATTTTCCCCTTGGTTGAGAGGAACTCCCTGAGGAAGACAGGAAAACTGTGCATCAAGGTTTAACCCTAAATAAAGTGATACTGACAGTCAGCTGGAGAGGGAAAACCTGCATACTTCAGATCCACGTTTGCGTTGCCAGGAACCTTGCAGAGGTTAAATGTGCACCCAGAAATAGGTCAATACTATTATGCATTTACTTTTTGATAGCTTTACTAAAGATTTTAGTCCTTAGTCCCTGAGTCCTTAGAGGGGAAATCTGGGATTCAAACAACAACAATGCGGACACCCCACCACTTTAGTAAACGTACTCACTCTCAAATTCATAGATGTAGCTATGGATGCAAGGACTGACCATCCATGATATCAAAATGATGAGGACCAAGGCACTCTTCAAAATAGTGAAACACTATTGTAGTGTCGTGTTAATGTTCAATAGAAAATATATATTTTTAAACTGAACACATTTCATTATCATAGAGAGATACAAGTCTTTAAATATGTATTTATTTTAATCGAGCCACAAGATACAGATTTGTATTAATTTCTACAAATATATCAACTGTAAAGTTAAACAAATGTAAGGTGTTTCGCACACAATATTTTATCAGAGATTAATTTGTTATATTATTATACATTTCTTTCTTTCTTTTCAGCAGGTACACACAAATGTTTAGGTGTCATTCTTCATTGTAAAAAATCATTTAAAAATTATTTTAGCATCTGGAAAATGCTCCATCAGGAATCCAAGATATTTTCATCCATTGTTGGGCTCACCATGTGGAGTCATTGTGACCCTCAATCATAATTACCAGCTGATTAAAACAAATCTTGACATCACTTTTGTTAGAGATTCATAAACTGAATCTACTGTTAAAAGAAACAACTATGTTTTTAAAAAGATATGGGAAGTAGCACATGTGAGAGTGTAGACTGCTTACTTCAGGCCACTGATTAAATTAAATGAATGGCTCCAAAGTTAAGTTAAGTCAATTAAGTACAATTAAGCAAGATTCTGGCTACAGAAAATCTTTAAAAAAAATGTATTTGTGACCTAAACAGTTTACAATAAAAAAAAGGTCAGTACATAACTGTTATTATACTCTCAAACAGATTATTTTCCCCCTCCCCTTTTTTCAATTATTTTTAGTCCATCCCAAATTTGTCAGAACACCTAACCAGTTTTCCATACCACGTCAGTACCTGGGGAAAAAACAAAAACATTTTGAAGCTAAGTACTTCCCACTTGCATTCCTCTGTCCCTCCCTTTTTCGTCACCTTTATCTTATTATCTTTGGTGCCTCCCAAAATATTACGTCACCTGAAAGACAGACAATTTGTGGCATCAAACCAGCCCTATAGTAATATAAATACAAACTAGAAATACATTGGCATGACAGTATACACGGGAACAGTTCAATTGTAAGCTTGAAATGGTTAGCAGAACTAGAAAGATAATAAGATTTTAGTGTAGATATAATCTAGATATTGTGATTGTTAATTGTCATTAACCAAGACCTTCCTCAATTGATATTTGGAGAAATTACAGAAATAGGTGGCTGGCATTGAAGTGTTTGCTGTAGGTAAGTAATAACCTTTACTCTATAATAGAATATATTAATGGAGAATACTTGAGATATTTTTTAAATAAATTGCACACAGCACAAAAAAATTGAAATATCATATACAAATATAACAAGGTAAATGGTCTTACAAGAAAAGATCAAAATGCAAAATTGATAATGTAAAAGCTTCAACATTGAAACAATGAAGATTATGGTTATTATGTACACGTTATATGTAAACATCCATACACTTTTTATTAACTACTCAACTGTCACAGAATATGTATAGGAATATGTAGTTAGTTGCTGGCAGACCATTTGAAAACTATAAATTGATATGATTTTACAGTGCCTTCAGAAAGTATTCATACCTCTTGACTTATTCCACATTTTGTTGTGTTTCAGCCTGGTCTTAATGATGAAATGCCCATGCATGTTATGTAAATGTGAACATGAGTTAATGCCGCCACTTCAGATCACTCTGACGGTTTTTATTGTTCAGTACCCAATGATTTATGAAAACTTTCTTGATAGATTGATGTCCTCATTGTTGTTTTACGGTCTTATTTAATACGTCTTATGTACTCACTTTATTACAATTATTAGAATACTTATGAAATGCACATTGTTATATTATAGGGGTGGCAGGTAGCCTTTTGGTTAGAGTATTGGGCCAGTAACCGAAAGGTTGCTAGATCGAATCACAGAGCTGACAAGGTAAAAATCTGTTATTCCGCCCCTGAACAAGGCAGTTAACCCAATGTTCCTAAGCTGTCATTGTAAGTCAGAATTTGTTCTTAATGGACTTGCCTAGTTAAATGAAGGTTAAATAAAAAATATAAATATTTGTAACATATGCTTGTTTTCCTTATACTCCAGGATTTTGTGAGTGTTTTTAATTTGCACCCTTATGTTGACATTGCTCCAGCCACATCCGTTCAATGCGTTTCATGCTTGAGGCCTAAATATGAACTTAATAGAGCAGTGATATTAGCAAGAGCAGTGTGCAGGTTTCTTATTTTTTCTCATCTTTTTAAGAATGTAGAAAATGGATTGGTCAACTTTTGAAAGCCAAGTTTAAATACTTATGTTTATTAAGCAGCAAAATGCGTATTTCTCTTGAAAAATTGTAACGCTAATGTGGATTTTACTATTTCATGTATTATGTTTTATATTTGAAAAAAAATTCATCTTTTGATGTCAAAATGATGATATATGGTTTCCAAAATATAAAACTGCACCGATTACTTTCACAGAATGTGTGAATTCCTGGTCGCTTGCAGACCATTTGCAAATTTGAAATGCCCTTTCCTCTTTTATGAAGTAACATGATTGGTGGGATGCGGTAATAGGCTGATTTCTGATGGGGGAAAAATGCAACGCTAATCTGGATTTTACTGTGTAATTTCACTAAAGTGTATAAATCCATGTTATAGTGGTTATAGTGACTGTTGTGAAATTATTCACAGCCTTGCAAAGTTTTCACATTTTGTTTCCTTGTTTTTTACATTATTCTTCACAAGCTACTTTTGTTCACAGCGATGTCTTGAATGAATAATTATTCACACCTCTTGATCTGGCACACCTAAATGAGTTGCATAAATTTGCTTAACAAGTTACAGATTAAGTTGAAAAGTGTCCACCGCTGAACATTAATAGTGGCTTATGACCTGTCAATAAAATGTATATTTTTCTTTCTATTCAGAAAACAACTGCATCAACTGAGTCCAAAATGAAGACACAGAAACTGACAGCTACTTTATTTACCATGGGTATGTAGTACACTGAATTTCATTCTGTGTTCATGTTTCGAACTCATTTTTTACTATTTGCTAACTTCATGCCAACTCGTGTATTAATCCTGAATTAAAATATTAACAACCAAAAAGGCAAGATGGTGACAAAATACACCATATACATTTGGATAATGTAATTAGAATAATGAGCAATGATGTACATGTTGTATGCATATGATGTTACTATGCTTATGATTTTTTTCTAAATATGTTTATTTTGACATTTCATGGGGGCAATTTTACATTTTGCCAAGGCTACTTTACTGTCAAATGTCTCCCCTCGATTTGATAGCTTTACTAAAGATTTTAGTCCTTAGTCCCCGAGTCCCTAATGGGGAAATCTGGGATTCAAACAACAACAATGCGGACACCCCACCACTTTAGTAAACGTAATCACTCTCAAATTCATAGATGTAGCTATGGATGCAAGGACTGACCATCCATGATATCAAAATGATGATATATGGTTTCCAAAATATAAAAAAGGAAAATTACTCAATTGTAAGCGGTAAACATTATCACACTGCTGTAACCTCTATTACTTGAATTATATTACCACACTACTGTAATGAAAAATGTACCCTCTTTTCAACAACAACAAAAATAGAACTCAGGTGTGGTAATCTCAATAAGGTATTATAGGTAATATTATTAACAATCAAGGGAATAATGTAGCTATAAATTATAATTGTATATATTACATAATAAAGATGTCAAAAACTGCACCATGCTGATGAAGGGAAATCTTGGAAATGTTGATATTGTGCGCAATAAACATATTAACCATTCATCTCATAAACCAGTGTTTTTATGCTGGAATATCCATGGAGTTCTGACCACAACTGCAGCTCCTACGACAATAACTGCAGCTCCTACGACAATAACTTCAGCACCTACGACAATAACTGCAGCACCTACGACAACCACTACAACTGCAGCACCTACGACAACCACTACAACTGCAGCATCTACGACAACCACTACAACTGCAGCACCGACGACAACCACTACAACTGCAGCACCTACGGCAACCACTACAACTGCAGCACCTACGACAACCACTACAACTGCAGCACCTACGACAACCACTACAACTGCAGCACCTACGACAACCACTACAACTGCAGCACCTACGACAACCACTACAACTGCAGCACCTACGACAACCACTACAACTGCAGCACCTACGACAACCACTACAACTGCAGCACCTACGACCACCACAACTGTACCTCCTACGACCACCACAACTGTACCTCCTACGACCACCACAACTGTACCTCCTACGACCACCACAACTGTACCTCCTACGACAACCACAACTGTACCTCCTACGACAACCACAACTGTACCTCCTACGACAACCACAACTGTACCTCCTACGACAACCACAACTGTACCTCCTACGACAACCACAACTGTACCTCCTACGACAACCACAACTGTACCTCCTACGACAACCACAAGTCTACCTCCTACGACAACCACAACTCTACCTCCTACGACAACCACTACAACTGCAGCACCTACGACAACCACTACAACTGCAGCACCTACGACAACCACTACAACTGCAGCACCTATGACAACCACTACAACACCTACGACAACCACTACAACTGCAGCACCTACGACAACCACTACAACTGCAGCACCTACGACAACCACTACAACTGTACCTCCTACGACCACCACAACTGTACCTCCTACGACCACCACAACTGTACCTCCTACGACCACCACAACTGTACCTCCTACGACCACCACAACTGTACCTCCTACGACCACATCAACTGTACCTCCTACGACCACCACAACTGTACCTCCTACGACAACCACAACTGTACCTCCTACGACAACCACAACTGTACCTCCTACGACAACCACAACTGTACCTCCTACGACAACCACAACTGTACCTCCTACGACAACCACAACTGTACCTCCTACGACAACCACAAGTCTACCTCCTACGACAACCACAACTGTTCCTCCTACGACAACCACAACTGTAGCTCCTACGACCCCCACAACTGTAGCTCCTACGACCCGCACAACAACTGTAGCTCCTACGACCCCCACAACAGCAGCACTTACAACGACAACTGTAGCTCCTACGACCACAAATGCAGCACCTACTACGACAACCACAACTGCACCTCCTACGACAACCACAACTGCACCTCCTACGACAACCACAACTGCAGCTCCAACTACAACAACTGTACCTCCTACGACAACCACAACTGCAGCTTCAACTACGACAACTGTAGCTCCTACGACCCCCACAACTGCAGCACCTACTACGACAACTACAACCGAAACTGCTACGACAACCACGACTTCAGCGCCTACTACGACAACTATAACACCTACTACGACAACCACAACTGCAGCTCCAACTACAACAACTGTACCTCCTACGACAACCACAACTGCAGCTCCATCTACAACAACTGTAGCTCCAACGACCACCACAACTGCAGCACCTACTACGACAACTACAACACCTACTACGACAACCACAGCACCTACTACGACAACCACAACTGAAGCTCCTACGATAACCACAACTGCAGCACCTACTACGACAACTACAACACCTACTACGACAACCACAACACCTACTACGACAACCACAACACCTACTACGACAACCACAACACCTACTACGATAACCACAACTGTAGCTCCTACGACAACCACAACTGTAGCTCCTACGACAACAACAACTGTAGCTCCTACGACAACCACAACTGCAGCTCCTACGACAACCACAACTGCAGCTCCTACGACAACCACAACTGCAGCTCCAACTACAACAACTGTAGCTCCTACGACCACCACAACTGCAGCACCTACTACGACAACTGCAGCACCTACTACGACAACAACAACACCTACTTCGACAACCACAGCACCTACTACGACAACCACAACTGTACCTCCTACGACAACCACTACAACTGCAGCTCCAACTACAACAACTGTAGCTCCTACGACCACCACAACTGCAGCACCTACAACGACAACTACAGCACCTACTACGACAACCACAGCACCTACTACGACAACCACAACTGTACCTCCTACGACAACCACTACAACTGCAGCTCCAACTACAACAACTGTAGCTCCTACGACCACCACAACTGCAGCACCTACGACAACTACAACACCTACTACGACAACCACAACACCTACTACGACAACCACTACAACTGCAGCATCTACGACAACCACTACAACTGCAGCACCTACGACAACCACTACAACTGCAGCACCTACGACAACCACTACAACTGCAGCACCTACGACAACCACTACAACTGCAGCACCTACGACAACCACTACAACTGCAGCACCTACGACAACCACTACAACTGCAGCACCGACGACAACCACCACAACTGCAGCACCGACGACAACCACTACAACTGCAGCACCTACGACAACCACTACAACTGCAGCACCTACGACAACCACTACAACTGCAGCACCTACGACAACCACTACAACTGCAGCACCTACGACAACCACTACAACTGCAGCACCTACGACAACCACTACAACTGCAGCACCGACGACAACCACCACAACTGCAGCACCGACGACAACCACCACAACTGCAGCACCGACGACAACCACTACAACTGCAGCACCTACGACAACCACTACAACTGCAGCACCTACGACAACCACTACAACTGCAGCACCTACGACAACCACTACAACACCTACGACAACCACTACAACTGCAGCACCTACGACCACCACAACTGTACCTCCTACGACCACCACAACTGTACCTCCTACGACCACCACAACTGTACCTCCCACGACAACCACAACTGTACCTCCCACGACAACCACAACTGTACCTCCCACGACAACCACAACTGTACCTCCCACGACAACCACAACTGTACCTCCTACGACAACCACAACTGTACCTCCTACGACAACCACAACTGTACCTCCTACGACAACCACAACTGTAGCTCCTATGACCCCCACAACTGTAGCTCCTACGACCCCCACAACAACTGTAGCTCCTACTACAACAACTGTAGCTCCTACGACCACCACAACTGTACCTCCCACGACAACCACAACTGTACCTCCCACGACAACCACAACTGTACCTCCCACGACAACCACAACTGTACCTCCTACGACAACCACAACTGTACCTCCTACGACAACCACAACTGTACCTCCTACGACAACCACAACTGTAGCTCCTATGACCCCCACAACTGTAGCTCCTACGACCCCCACAACAACTGTAGCACCTACTACGACAACTACAACACCTACTACGACAACCACAACACCTACTACGACAACCACTACAACTGCAGCATCTACGACAACCACTACAACTGCAGCACCTACGACAACCACTACAACTGCAGCACCTACGACAACCACTACAACTGCAGCACCTACGACAACCACTACAACTGCAGCACCTACGACAACCACTACAACTGCAGCACCTACGACAACCACTACAACTGCAGCACCTACGACAACCACTACAACTGCAGCACCTACGACAACCACTACAACTGCAGCACCTACGACCACCACAACTGTACCTCCTACGACCACCACAACTGTACCTCCTACGACCACCACAACTGTACCTCCTACGACCACCACAACTGTACCTCCTACGACAACCACAACTGTACCTCCTACGACAACCACAACTGTACCTCCTACGACAACCACAACTGTACCTCCTACGACAACCACAACTGTACCTCCTACGACAACCACAACTGTACCTCCTACGACAACCACAACTGTACCTCCTACGACAACCACAAGTCTACCTCCTACGACAACCACAACTCTACCTCCTACGACAACCACTACAACTGCAGCACCTACGACAACCACTACAACTGCAGCACCTACGACAACCACTACAACTGCAGCACCTATGACAACCACTACAACACCTACGACAACCACTACAACTGCAGCACCTACGACAACCACTACAACTGCAGCACCTACGACAACCACTACAACTGTACCTCCTACGACCACCACAACTGTACCTCCTACGACCACCACAACTGTACCTCCTACGACCACCACAACTGTACCTCCTACGACCACCACAACTGTACCTCCTACGACCACCACAACTGTACCTCCTACGACCACCACAACTGTACCTCCTACGACAACCACAACTGTACCTCCTACGACAACCACAACTGTACCTCCTACGACAACCACAACTGTACCTCCTACGACAACCACAACTGTACCTCCTACGACAACCACAACTGTACCTCCTACGACAACCACAAGTCTACCTCCTACGACAACCACAACTGTTCCTCCTACGACAACCACAACTGTAGCTCCTACGACCCCCACAACTGTAGCTCCTACGACCCGCACAACAACTGTAGCTCCTACGACCCCCACAACAGCAGCACTTACAACGACAACTGTAGCTCCTACGACCACAAATGCAGCACCTACTACGACAACCACAACTGCACCTCCTACGACAACCACAACTGCACCTCCTACGACAACCACAACTGCAGCTCCAACTACAACAACTGTACCTCCTACGACAACCACAACTGCAGCTTCAACTACGACAACTGTAGCTCCTACGACCCCCACAACTGCAGCACCTACTACGACAACTACAACCGAAACTGCTACGACAACCACGACTTCAGCGCCTACTACGACAACTACAACACCTACTACGACAACCACAACTGCAGCTCCAACTACAACAACTGTACCTCCTACGACAACCACAACTGCAGCTCCATCTACAACAACTGTAGCTCCAACGACCACCACAACTGCAGCACCTACTACGACAACTACAACACCTACTACGACAACCACAGCACCTACTACGACAACCACAACTGAAGCTCCTACGATAACCACAACTGCAGCACCTACTACGACAACTACAACACCTACTACGACAACCACAACACCTACTACGACAACCACAACACCTACTACGACAACCACAACACCTACTACGATAACCACAACTGTAGCTCCTACGACAACCACAACTGTAGCTCCTACGACAACAACAACTGTAGCTCCTACGACAACCACAACTGCAGCTCCTACGACAACCACAACTGCAGCTCCTACGACAACCACAACTGCAGCTCCAACTACAACAACTGTAGCTCCTACGACCACCACAACTGCAGCACCTACTACGACAACTGCAGCACCTACTACGACAACTACAACACCTACTTCGACAACCACAGCACCTACTACGACAACCACAACTGTACCTCCTACGACAACCACTACAACTGCAGCTCCAACTACAACAACTGTAGCTCCTACGACCACCACAACTGCAGCACCTACAACGACAACTACAGCACCTACTACGACAACCACAGCACCTACTACGACAACCACAACTGTACCTCCTACGACAACCACTACAACTGCAGCTCCAACTACAACAACTGTAGCTCCTACGACCACCACAACTGCAGCACCTACGACAACTACAACACCTACTACGACAACCACAACACCTACTACGACAACCACTACAACTGCAGCATCTACGACAACCACTACAACTGCAGCACCTACGACAACCACTACAACTGCAGCACCTACGACAACCACTACAACTGCAGCACCTACGACAACCACTACAACACCGACGACAACCACTACAACTGCAGCACCTACGACAACCACTACAACTGCAGCACCTACGACAACCACTACAACTGCAGCACCTATGACAACCACTACAACACCTACGACAACCACTACAACTGCAGCACCTACGACAACCACTACAACTGCAGCACCTACGACAACCACTACAACTACAGCACCTACGACAACCACTACAACTGCAGCACCTACGACAACCACTACAACTGCAGCACCTACGACAACCACTACAACTGCAGCACCTACGACAACCACTACAACTGCAGCACCTACGACAACCACTACAACTGCAGCACCTACGACAACCACTACAACTGCAGCACCTACGACAACCACTACAACTGCAGCACCTACGACGACCACCACAACTGCAGCACCTACGACCACCACAACTGTACCTCCTACGACCACCACAACTGTACCTCCTACGACCACCACAACTGTACCTCCTACGACCACCACAACTGTACCTCCTACGACCACCACAACTGTACCTCCTACGACCACCACAACTGTACCTCCTACGACAACCACAACTGTACCTCCTACGACAACCACAACTGTACCTCCTACGACAACCACAACTGTACCTCCTACGACAACCACAACTGTACCTCCTACGACAACCACAACTGTACCTCCTACGACAACCACAAGTCTACCTCCTACGACAACCACAACTGTTCCTCCTACGACAACCACAACTGTAGCTCCTACGACCCGCACAACAACTTTAGCTCCTACGACCCCCACATCAGCAGCACTTACAACGACAACTGTAGCTCCTACGACCACAAATGCAGCACCTACTACGACAACCACAACTGCACCTCCTACGACAACCACAACTGCACCTCCTACGACAACCACAACTGCAGCTCCAACTACAACAACTGTACCTCCTACGACAACCACAACTGCAGCTTCAACTACGACAACTGTAGCTCCTACGACCCCCACAACTGCAGCACCTACTACGACAACTACAACCGAAACTGCTACGACAACCACGACTTCAGCGCCTACTACGACAACTACAACTGCAGCTCCAACTACAACAACTGTACCTCCTACGACAACCACAACTGCAGCTCCATCTACAACAACTGTAGCTCCAACGACCACCACAACTGCAGCACCTACTACGACAACTACAACACCTACTACGACAACCACAGCACCTACTACGACAACCACAACTGAAGCTCCTACGATAACCACAACTGCAGCACCTACTACGACAACCACAACACCTACTACGACAACCACAACACCTACTACGACAACCACAACACCTACTACGACAACCACAACACCTACTGCGATAACCACAACTGTAGCTCCTACGACAACCACAACTGTAGCTCCTACGACAACCACAACTGTAGCTCCTACGACAACCACAACTGCAGCTCCTACGACAACCACAACTGCAGCTCCTACGACAACCACAACTGCAGCTCCTACGACAACCACAACTGCAGCTCCTACGACAACCACAACTGCAGCTCCAACTACAACAACTGTAGCTCCTACGACCACCACAACTGCAGCACCTACTACGACAACTGCAGCACCTACTACGACAACTACAACACCTACTTCGACAACCACAGCACCTACTACGACAACCACAACTGTAGCTCCTACGACCACCACAACTGCAGCACCTACAACGACAACTACAGCACCTACTACGACAACCACAGCACCTACTACGACAACCACAACTGTACCTCCTACGACAACCACTACAACTGCAGCTCCAACTACAACAACTGTAGCTCCTACGACCACCACAACTGCAGCACCTACTACGACAACTACAACACCTACTACGACAACCACAACACCTACTACGACAACCACTACAACTGCAGCACCTACGACAACCACTACAACTGCAGCACCTACGACAACCACTACAACACCGACGACAACCACTACAACTGCAGCACCTACGACAACCACTACAACTGCAGCACCTACGACAACCACTACAACTGCAGCACCTACGACAACCACTACAACACCTACGACAACCACTACAACTGCAGCACCTACGACAACCACTAAAACTGCAGCACCTACGACAACCACTACAACACCTACGACAACCACTACAACTGCAGCACCTACGACAACCACTACAACTGCAGCACCTACGACCACCACAACTGTACCTCCTACGACCACCACAACTGTACCTCCTACGACCACCACAACTGTACCTCCTACGACCACCACAACTGTACCTCCTACGACAACCACAACTGTACCTCCTACGACAACCACAACTGTACCTCCTACGACAACCACAACTGTACCTCCTACGACAACCACAACTGTACCTCCTACGACAACCACAAGTCTACCTCCTACGACAACCACAACTCTACCTCCTACGACAACCACTACAACTGCAGCACCTACGACAACCACTACAACTGCAGCACCTACGACAACCACTACAACTGCAGCACCTATGACAACCACTACAACACCTACGACAACCACTACAACTGCAGCACCTACGACAACCACTACAACTGCAGCACCTACGACAACCACTACAACTACAGCACCTACGACAACCACTACAACTGCAGCACCTACGACAACCACTACAACTGCAGCACCTACGACAACCACTACAACTGCAGCACCTACGACAACCACTACAACTGCAGCACCTACGACAACCACTACAACTGCAGCACCTACGACAACCACTACAACTGCAGCACCTACGACAACCACTACAACTGCAGCACCTACGACGACCACCACAACTGCAGCACCTACGACCACCACAACTGTACCTCCTACGACCACCACAACTGTACCTCCTACGACCACCACAACTGTACCTCCTACGACCACCACAACTGTACCTCCTACAACCACCACAACTGTACCTCCTACGACCACCACAACTGTACCTCCTACGACAACCACAACTGTACCTCCTACGACAACCACAACTGTACCTCCTACGACAACCACAACTGTACCTCCTACGACAACCACAACTGTACCTCCTACGACAACCACAACTGTACCTCCTACGACAACCACAAGTCTACCTCCTACGACAACCACAACTGTTCCTCCTACGACAACCACAACTGTAGCTCCTACGACCCGCACAACAACTTTAGCTCCTACGACCCCCACAACAGCAGCACTTACAACGACAACTGTAGCTCCTACGACCACAAATGCAGCACCTACTACGACAACCACAACTGCACCTCCTACGACAACCACAACTGCACCTCCTACGACAACCACAACTGCAGCTCCAACTACAACAACTGTACCTCCTACGACAACCACAACTGCAGCTTCAACTACGACAACTGTAGCTCCTACGACCCCCACAACTGCAGCACCTACTACGACAACTACAACCGAAACTGCTACGACAACCACGACTTCAGCGCCTACTACGACAACTACAACTGCAGCTCCAACTACAACAACTGTACCTCCTACGACAACCACAACTGCAGCTCCATCTACAACAACTGTAGCTCCAACGACCACCACAACTGCAGCACCTACTACGACAACTACAACACCTACTACGACAACCACAGCACCTACTACGACAACCACAACTGAAGCTCCTACGATAACCACAACTGCAGCACCTACTACGACAACCACAACACCTACTACGACAACCACAACACCTACTACGACAACCACAACACCTACTACGATAACCACAACTGTAGCTCCTACGACAACCACAACTGTAGCTCCTACGACAACCACAACTGTAGCTCCTACGACAACCACAACTGCAGCTCCTACGACAACCACAACTGCAGCTCCTACGACAACCACAACTGCAGCTCCTACGACAACCACAACTGCAGCTCCTACGACAACCACAACTGCAGCTCCAACTACAACAACTGTAGCTCCTACGACCACCACAACTGCAGCACCTACTACGACAACTGCAGCACCTACTACGACAACTACAACACCTACTTCGACAACCACAGCACCTACTACGACAACCACAACTGTACCTCCTACGACAACCACTACAACTGCAGCTCCAACTACAACAACTGTAGCTCCTACGACCACCACAACTGCAGCACCTACAACGACAACTACAGCACCTACTACGACAACCACAGCACCTACTACGACAACCACAACTGTACCTCCTACGACAACCACTACAACTGCAGCTCCAACTACAACAACTGTAGCTCCTACGACCACCACAACTGCAGCACCTACTACGACAACTACAACACCTACTACGACAACCACAACACCTACTACGACAACCACTACAACTGCAGCATCTACGACAACCACTACAACTGCAGCACCTACGACAACCACTACAACTGCAGCACCTACGACAACCACTACAACTGCAGCACCTACGACAACCACTACAACTGCAGCACCTACGACAACCACTACAACTGCAGCACCTACGACAACCACTACAACTGCAGCACCGACGACAACCACCACAACTGCAGCACCGACGACAACCACCACAACTGCAGCACCTACGACAACCACTACAACTGCAGCACCTACGACAACCACTACAACTGCAGCACCTACGACAACCACTACAACTGCAGCACCTACGACAACCACTACAACTGCAGCACCTACGACAACCACTACAACTGCAGCACCGACGACAACCACCACAACTGCAGCACCGACGACAACCACCACAACTGCAGCACCGACGACAACCACTACAACTGCAGCACCTACGACAACCACTACAACTGCAGCACCTATGACAACCACTACAACTGCAGCACCTACGACAACCACTACAACTGCAGCACCTACGACCACCACAACTGTACCTCCTACGACCACCACAACTGTACCTCCTACGACCACCACAACTGTACCTCCCACGACAACCACAACTGTACCTCCCACGACAACCACAACTGTACCTCCCACGGCAACCACAACTGTACCTCCCACGACAACCACAACTGTACCTCCCACGACAACCACAACTGTACCTCCTACGACAACCACAACTGTACCTCCTACGACAACCACAACTGTACCTCCTACGACAACCACAACTGTAGCTCCTACGACCCCCACAACTGTAGCTCCTACGACCCCCACAACAACTGTAGCTCCTACGACCCCCACAACTGCAGCACTTACAACGACAACCTCAACTGCAGCTCCAACTACAACAACTGTACCTCCTACGACAACCACAACTGCAGCTACAACTACGACAACTGTAGGTCCTACGACCCCCACAACTGCAGCACCTACTACGACAACTACAACCGAAACTGCTACGACAACCACGACTTCAGCGGCTACTACGACAACCACAACACCTACTACGACAAACACAACTGCAGCTCCATCTACAACAACTGTAGCTCCAACGACCACCACAACTGCAGCACCTACGACAACCACTACAACTGCAGCACCTACGACAACCACTACAACTGCAGCACCTACGACAACCACTACAACTGCAGCACCGACGACAACCACTACAACTGCAGCACCTACGACAACCACTACAACTGCAGCACCTACGACAACCACTACAACTGCAGCACCTACGACAACCACTACAACACCTACGACAACCACTACAACTGCAGCACCTACGACCACCACAACTGTACCTCCTACGACCACCACAACTGTACCTCCCACGACAACCACAACTGTACCTCCCACGACAACCACAACTGTACCTCCTACGACAACCACAACTGTACCTCCTACGACAACCACAACTGTACCTCCTAAGACAACCACAACTGTACCTCCTACGACAACCACAACTGTACCTCCTACGACAACCACAACTGTACCTCCTACGACAACCACAACTGTAGCTCCTACGACAACCACAACTGTAGCTCCTACGACCCCCACAACTGTAGCTCCTACGACCCCCACAACAACTGTAGCTCCTACGACCCCCACAACTGCAGCACTTACAACGACAACTGTAGCTCCTACGACCACCACAACTGCAGCACCTACGACAACCACAACTGCAGCTCCAACTACAACAACTGTAGCTCCTACGACCACCACAACTGCAGCTCCAACTACAACAACTGTAGCTCCTACGACCACCACAACTGCAGCTCCAACTACAAAAACTGTAGCTTCTATTACCACTACAACTGCAGCACCTACTTCAACTACAACAACTGTAGCTCTTACGACCACCACAACTGCAGCACCTACTACGACAACGACAACACCTACCACGACAACCACAGCACATACTACGACAACCACAACTGTAGCTCCTACGACAATCACAACTGCAGCTCCAACTACAACAACTGTAGCTCCTACGACCACCACAACTGCAGCTCCAACTACAAAAACTGTAGCTTCTATTACCACTACAACTGCAGCACCTACTTCAACTACAACAACTGTAGCTCTTACGACCACCACAACTGCAGCACCTACTACGACAACGACAACACCTACCACGACAACCACAGCACATACTACGACAACCACAACTGTAGCTCCTACGACAATCACAACTGCAGCTCCAACTACAACAACTGTAGCTCCTACAATCACCACAATTGCAGCACCTTTTACGACAACTACAACTCCTACTACGACAACCACAACACCTACTACAACAACCAATGCAGCTCCTATGACAACCACAACTGATACTCCTACTACAACTTTAGATACTACGACCACTACAACAACACCTACAACCATAACTGTAGCTCCTATGACAACCACAACTGCAGCTCCAACTTCAACAACAGTAGCTCCTACGACCACCACAACTGCATCACCTACTACGACACCTACAACACCTACTACCACAACCACAACACCTACTATGACAACCACAACACCTACTACGACAACCACAACACCTACCATGACAACCACAACACCTACTACGACAACCACAACAGCACCTGCTACAATAACTACAACTGCAGCTCTTACAACAACCACAACTGCAGCTAAACCTACAACCATAACTGCACCTCCTACCATAACATTTTTTAGCTCTTATGACCACTACAACAGCCGCACCTACAATGACAACTGTTGCTCCGACGGCAACTATAGCGCCTACGACCACTACATCTACCATACCTACAGCAACTAAAGCTCTTTCTCCAATAACTGTAGCTCCTTCAACCAGCACCACAAAAGCTGCTATGACAATCAATTCAGCTTTTACTACAACAACCATTGGACCTACCACCCCTACAACTGCAGCATCTACTACGACAACAACTGCAGCTTTTACGAAAAACCCAATTGCAGCTCCTACAACTGCAGCTCCAACAACTGCCACTGCAGCTCCTACAGCTGTAGCTCCTACAACTGCAACTGCAGCTCCTACAACTGCAACTGCAGCTCCTACAACTGCAACTGCAGCTCCTACAACTGCAACTGCAGCTCCTACAACTGCAATTGCAGCTCCTACAACTGCAACTGCAGCTCCTACAACTGCAGCTCCTACAACTGCAGCTCCTACAACTGCAGCTGCAGCTCCTACAACTGCAGCTCCTACAACTGCAACTGCAGCTCCTACAACTGCAACTGCAGCTCCTACAACTGCAACTGCAGCTCCTACAACTGCAAATGCAGCTCCTACAACTGCAGCTCCTACAACTGCAGCTCCTACAACTGCAACTCCTACAACTGCAACTCCTACAACTGCATCTCCTACAACTGCAGCTCCTACAACTGCAGCTCCTACAACTGCATCTCCTACAACTGCAACTGCATCTCCTACAACTGCAACTGCATCTCCTACAACTGCAACTGCATCTCCTACAATTGCAGCTGCATCTCCTACAACTGCAGCTGCATCTCCTACAACTGCAGCTGATAATGCTGCTCTAATTCCAACAGCTATAGCTCCTACAACCACTACAATGGCAGCTCCTTCAACAAACACAACTCCAGCTCCTTCGACAACCACAACAAAAGCTGCTACAAAAACCACAACAGCAGCACCCACAACGACAACTGTAGAAGCAACCACACCCCCTCCTACTCTGTTGCTGACCACTCCTTTCAATACAACAAGTGGAGGATTTCCTGGCTGGGCTCTGGCCATTATAATCCCTTGTGGCATCGCTATCATTTTGGTACCTCTGTGGATCCTGCTATGTGTACGTATAGTATTGTGTTCTGTGTATACTGTTTACATATTTATTTAAAAAATATGCTACATTTCTGCAATGATTTAATTTTACATGTGAATCATACTTCTCCATCTTGTTTTGCAGTGCATTTTATGTGGAGGATGTGCAGCTATAAGGAGACGCTGGCACAGACGCAGATATTACAATGTACAGTACACCAGAAGAAACGGTCTCTTCTGAGGTGACAATGCTAACATCTGTGGCCAATTGTCATCACAAGAACAGCCAATCTATATCTGCTAATCACGGGACTTTAATGCATGGAACATCACTTGACTACACAGGACTGCATCTGAGAAGATCAAGTGAAAATTGATAATAAGCTTAAAAGGCCACATGTTTTTTGTGCAATGTACTACTTTTTATATTATGCATCTGATTGTTAATCAAAGTTACAGCTGAGCTGAACAAAGTATGTTTATATATTTATTAGTCATGTCATTTGTGGTTT
The DNA here is from genome assembly GCF_057628025.1 of Oncorhynchus mykiss. Classification (NCBI taxonomy): domain Eukaryota; kingdom Metazoa; phylum Chordata; class Actinopteri; order Salmoniformes; family Salmonidae; genus Oncorhynchus; species Oncorhynchus mykiss. The sequence continues at coordinate 51,638,109 of NC_143039.1, read as the reverse complement.
CAAGCTGTGCTGTCCACTGACTAAAACGGTTGATCATCTATTTATTTTATTTATAATAAGCTTCATTCCAATAATTATTTTTTGTTTGTTATTTCCTCTCTTGATTAACTATGAAGTCATTTATTTTGAACTGCAATACAGTACTTGTCTCTTCAACTTACAGTTTGACAAATGTAATGAAGATACAAACCAGTATTATTTTATGAAAAGGTTTGACTAACGGGTGATTATAGACAGCACATCTACACATCAAATATAGTCCAAATTGTCCGACCTGGCACCTTAATATATGCAAACCTCATTAAAAGACAATTCATTCAAAAAACATGCTTTTTTTATATTTTGTATTCAGTGCCCTCAGAATGTATTCACACCCCTTGACATAAAAATTGTGTTACAGCCTGAATTTGAAATGGATTAAATTGAGATTTTGTGACAAATGGCCTACACACAATACTCCATACTGTCAAAGTGGTATTATGTTTTTAGATTTTTTTTTACAAATTAATTTAAAAAGTAAATAAGTATTGTTTGCATTACTGTCGTTAGTTTGGGAAATGTGTTTTTTTTAAAACTTTTAAGCAGGTGTATTTTCACGGGACTGTTTTGCCCACACGTTAGTTTAGCAGAGGAGTGTTACCTCCGTTTTGTTTACTAGACAGCGTTCCTGTGTTCTTGTGGCTACGTTTGTGGTCATGTGCCTGTTGTGTTGGTGGACAGTCTTGGATATTCTTGCTCTCCTGGGCCTGACTCTACACCCACCTCTCCGAGGGAGAATCTGACACTTCCTCATCTCTGTACAACCACAAACACCAGGGGAGGTTTTCCAATGCCTCGCAGAGAAGGGCACGTTTTCGTAGATGGGTTAAAGAAAAAAGACAGACATTGAATAGCCCTTTGAGCATGGTTAAGTTATGAATTACACTTTATATGGTGTATCAATGCACCCAGTCACTACCAAGATACTGCCGTCCTTCCTAACTCAGTTGCTAAAGTGAAAGGAAACCGCTCAGGAATTTCACTCAGAGGCCAATCGTCACTAAAACAGTCACAAAGTTTAATGGCTGTTATAGGAGAAAACTTAGGGTGGACCAATAACATTGCAGTTATTCCACAATACTAACTAAACTGACAGAGTGAAATGAAGGATGCCAGTAGAAAATGTAGCAAAGCAATTCACTTTTTGTCCTAAATACAAGGTGTTATGTTTGTGACAAATCCAATACAGCACATTACGTCAAGGACTTGGAAGTTTTTCGGAATATAACATAAATTGAATGTAGCTAAGCACAGGTAACATCCAAGAGGAAAACCTGGTTCAGTCTGCTTTCCACCAGACATTGGGAGATGAATTCACCTTTCAACAGAACAATAATTTGAAAACACAATGCCAAATATACACTGTCTCTTGGTGTCTTTCACACATACATATACTGTACATATACATACAGTTGAAGTCGGAGGATTACATACACCTTATCCAAATACATTTAAACTCAGTTTTTCACAATTCCTGACATTTAATCCTAGTAAAAATTCCCTGTCTTAGGTCAGTTAGGATCACCACTTTTTAGAATGTGAAATGTCAGAATAACAGTAGAGAGAATGATATATTTCAGCTTTTATTTCTTTCATCACATTCCCAGTGGGTCAGAAGTTTACACACACTCAATTAGTATTTGGTAGCATTGCCTTTAAATTGTTTAATTTGGGTCAAAAGTTTCAGGAAGCCTTCCACAAGCTTCCAACAAAAAGTTGGTTGAATTTTGGCCCATTCCTCCTGACAGAGCTGGTGTAACTGAGTCAGATGTGTAGGCCTCCTTGCTCGCACAACCTTTTTCAGTTCTGCCCGCAAATGTTCTATAAGATTGAGAATAGGGCTTTGTGAAGGCCACTCCAATACCTTGACTTTGTTGTACTTAAGCCATTTTGACACAACTTTGGAAGTATGCTTGGGGTCATTGTCCATTTGGAAGACCCATTTGGGACCAAGCTTTTACTTCCTGACTGATGTCTGGAAATGTTGCTTCAATACAACCATATAATTTTCTTTCCTCATGATGCCATCTATTTTGTGAAGTGCACCAGTCCCTCCTGCAGCAAAGCCCCCCCACAATATGATGCTGCAACCCCCGTTCTTCACGTTTGGGATGGTGCTCGTCGGCTTGCAAGCCTCCCCCTTTTTCCTCAAAACATAACGGTGGTCATTATGGCCAAACAGTTCTATTGTTGTTTCATCAGACCAGAGGACATTTCTCCCAAAAGTACGATCTTTGTCACCACGTGCAGTTGCAAACCGTAGTCTGGCTTTTTTATGCCGGTTTTGTAGCAGTGGCTTCTTCCTTGCTGAGCGGCCTTTCAGGTTATGTCGATATAGGACTCGTTTTACTGTGGATATAGATACTTTGGACCTGTTTCCTCCAGCATCTTCACAGGGTCCTTTGCTGTTGAACTGGGATTGATTTGCACTTTTCGCACCAAAGTACGTTCATCTCTAGGAGACAAAACACCCCCTTCCTGAGTGGTGTGACGGCTGCGTGGTCCCATGGTGTTTATTCTTGCGTACTATTGTTTGTAAAGATGAACGTGGTAACTTCAGGCATTTCGAAATTGCTCCCAATGATGAACCAGACTTGGAGGTCTAAACATTTTCTTTATAGGTCTTTGCTGATTTCCCCAAGATGTCAAGCAAAGAGTTTGAAGGTAGGCCTTGAAATACATCCACCTCCAATTGACAAAATGTCAATTAGCCTATCAGAAGCTTCTAAAGCCATTACATAATTTTCTGGAATTTTCCAAGCTGTTTAAAGGCACAGTCAACTTAGTTGTATGTAAACTTCTGACCCACTGGAATTGTGATGCAGTGAATAATAAGTGAAATAATCTGTCTGTAAACAGTTTTTGAAAAAATGATTTGTTTCATGCACAAAGTAGATGTCCTAACCGACTTGGCAAAACCTATAGTTTGTTACCAAGAAATGTGTGGAGTGGTTGAAAAACGAATTTTAATGACTCCAACCTAAGTGTAAACGTCCGACTTCAGCTGCATATAAACTCAGCAAAAAAAGAAACGTCCCTTTTTCAGGACCCTGTCTTTCAAAGGTAATTTGTAAAAATCCAAATAACTTCACAGATCTTCATTGTAAAGTGTTTAAACACAGTTTCCCATGCTTGTTCAATGAACCATAAACAATTAATGAACATGCACCTGTGGAACAGTCGTTAAGACACTAACAGCTTACAGACGGTAGGCAATTAAGGTCACAGTTATGACAATTTAGGACACTAAAGAGGCCTTTCTACTGACTCTGAAAAACACCAAAAGAAAGATGCCCAGGGTCCCTGCTCATCTGTGTGAATGTGCCTTAGGCAAGCTGCAAGGAGGCATGAGGACTGCAGATGTGGCCAGGAAAATAAATAGCAATGTCCGTAATTTGAGACGCCTAAGACACAGCGTTACAGGGAGACAGGACGGACAGCTGATTGTCCTCGCAGTAACAACACCTGCACAGGATCGGTACATCCAAACATCACACCTGCGGGACAGGTACAGGATGGCAACAACTGCCCGAGTTACACCAGGAACGCTCCATCAGTGCTCAGACTGTCCGCAATAAGCTGAGAGAGGCTGGACTGGGGTCTTGTAGACCTGTTATAAGGCAGTTCCTCACCAGACATCACCGGCAACAACGTTGCCTATGGGCACAAACCCACCGTTGCTGGTCCAGACCGGACTGGCAAAAAGTTCTTCACTGCGATGGTGATGGTCGTATTCGTGTTTAACGTCAAAGGAATGAGCGTGACAAAGTCCTGTACTCTAGAGAGGGATCGATTTGGAGGTAGAGGGTCCATCATGGTCTGGAGTGCTGGGTCCGTCATGGTCTGTAGTGGTGTGTCACAGCATCATCGGACTGAGCTTATTGTCACAGCAGGCAATCTCAATGCTGTGAGTTACAGGGAATACATCCTCCTCCCTCATGTGATACCCTTCCTGCAGGCTCATCCTGACATGACCCTCCAGCATGACAATGCCACCAGCCATACAGCTCGTTCTGTGCGTGATTTCCTGCAAGACAGGAATGTCAGTGTTCTGCCATGGCAGGTGAAGAGCCTGTATCTCAATCCCATTGAGCACGCCTGGGACCTGTTGGATCTGAGGGTGAGGGCTAGGACCATTCCATCCAGAAATGTCCATGAACTTGCAGGTGCCTTGGTGGAAGACTGGAGTAACATCTCACAGCAAGAACTGGCAAATATAGTGCAGTCCATGAGGAGGAGATGCACTGCAGTACTTAATGCAGCTGGTGGCCACACCAGATAACGACTGTTAATTTTGATCCCCCCCTTTGTTCAAGGACATATTATTCCATTTCTGTTAGTCACATGTCTGTGGAACTTGTTCAGTTTATGTCTCAGTTGTTGAATCTTATGTTCATACAAATATTTGCACATGAAAATAAACACAGTTGACAGTGAAAAGACATGTCTTTATTTGCTGCGTTTTTATATATACACTGCTCAAAAAAATAAAGGGAACACTAAAATAACACATCCTAGATGTGCATGAATGAAATATTCTTATTAAATACTTTTTTCTTTACATAGTTGAATGTGCTGACAACAAAATCACACAAAAATGGAAAAACACACTACAGGCTGATCCAACTGATGTAATGTCCTTAAAACAAATCAAAATGAGGCTCAGTAGTGTGTGTGGTATCCACGTGCCTGTATGACCTCCCTACAACGCCTGGGCATGCTCCTGATGAGGTGGCGGATGGTCTCCTGAGGGATCTCCTCCCAGACCTGGACTAAAGCATCCGCCAAATCCTGGACAGTCTGTGGTGCAACGTGGCATTGGTGGATGGAGCGAGACATGATATCCAATTGAGCACATCTGGGACTCAGGTCTGGGGAACGGGAGGGCCAATCCATAGCATCAATGCCTTCCTCTTGCAGGAACAGCTGACACACTCCAGCCACATGAGGTCTAGCATTGTCTTGCATTAGGAGGAATCCAGGGCCAACCGCACCAGCATATGATCTCACAAGGGGTCTGAGGATCTCATCTTGGTACCTAATGGCAGTCAGGTTACCTCTAGCGAGCACATGGGGGGCTGTGCGGCCCCCCAAAGAAATGCCACCCCACACCATGACTGACCCACCGCCAAACCGGTCATGCTGGAGGATGTTGCAGGCAACAGAACGTTCTCCACGGCGTCTCCAGGCTGTCACGTGTGCTCAGTGTGAACCTGCTTTCATCTGTGAAGAGCACAGGGCGCCAGTGGTGAATTTGCCAATCTTGGTGTTCTCTGTCAAATGCCAAATGTCCTGCACAGTGTTGTGCCGTAAGCACAACCCCCACCTGTGGACGTCGGGCCCTCATACCACCCTCATCGAGTCTGTTTCTGACTGTTTGAGCAGACACATGCACATTTGTGGCCTGCTGGGAGGTCATTTTGCAGGGCTCTGGCAGTGCTCCTCCTTTCACAAAGGCGGAGGTAGCGGTCCTGCTGCTGGGTTTTTGCCCTCCTATGGCCTCCTCCACGTCTCCTTATGTACTGGCCTGTCTCCTGGTAGCACCTCCATGCTCTGGACACTACGCTGACAGACACAGCAAACCTTCTTGCCACAGCTCGCATTGATGTGCCATCCTGGATGAGCTGCACTACCTGAGCCACTTGTGTGGATTGTAGACTCCGTCTCATTCTACCACTAGAGTGAAAGCACCGCCAGCATTCAAAAGTGACCAAAACATCAGCCAGGAAGCATAGGAACTGAGAAGTGGTCTGTGGTCACCACCTGCAGAACCACTCCTTTATTAGGGGTGTCTTGCTAATTGCCTATAATGTCCACCTGTTGTCTATTCCATTTGCACAACAGCATGTGAAATTTATTGTCAATCAGTGTTGCTTCCTAAGTGGACAGTTGGATTTCATAGAAGTGTGATTGACTTGGAGTTACATTGTGTTGTTTAAGTGTTCCCTTTATTTTTTTGAGCAGTGTATATATAGTCTCAACGTCAACAGTGAAGAGACAACTCCTTGATGCTGACCTAGGCAAAGTTCTTCTATCCAGTATCTGTGTACTTTTGCCTATCTTAATATTTATTTTTATTGGCCAGTTTGAGATATGGCTTTTTCTTTGCAACTCTGCCTAGAAGGCCAGCATCCCGGAGTTGCCTCTTCACTGTTCACGTTGAGACTGGTGTTTTGCGGGTACTATTTATTGAAACTGCCAGTTGAGGACCTGTGAGGCGTCTGTTTCTCAAACTAGACACTCCAATGTACTTGTCCTCTTGCTCAGTTGTGCACCAGGGCCTTCCACTCTTTCTATTCTGGTTAGAGCTAGTTTACGCTGTTCTGTGAAGGGAGTAGTACACAGCGTTGTACGAGATCTTCAGTTTCTTGGCAGTTTCTCACATGGAATGGCTTTCATTTCTCAGGACAAGGATAGACTGACGAGTTTCAGAATATAGTTCTTTGTTTCTGGCCATTTTGTACCTGTAATCGAACGCACAAATGCTGACGCTCCAGATACTCAACTAGTCTAAAGAAGGCCGGTTAAATTGCCTTTTTAATAGCACAACAGTTTAACTGTTAGCCTATTAAAATTATAAACTTGATTTAGCTAACACAATGTGCCATTGGAACACAGGAGTGATGGTTGCTGATAATGGGCCTCCATACGCCTATGTAGTTATTCCATTAAAAAATTTACAATTTCCCTCTACAATAGTCATTTACAAAATCAACAATGTCTACACTCTATTTACGATCAATTTGATGTTATTTTAATGGACAAAAAATGTCCAAACCTTTGAACGGTACTGTACATATTACCTCAACTAACCGGTGTACCCCCCTGTATATAGTCTCTCTATTGTTATTTTAATGCTGCTCCTTCATTACTTGTTACTTTTATTTCTTATTCATATTTTTTTGAAACTGCATTGTTGTTTAGGGGCTCGTAAGTAAGCATTTCACTGTAAGGTCTACATGTATTCGGCGCATGTGACCAATAAAATTTGATGACAACATTTTTTACTTGAAGATTAAAAAAAAATGTAGAGAGCATTTGATGAGAATCTGTTGCTCCATGTCTTTACGATGATTCCACTACAACTTTCAGAAATTAACAACAATTATGCATACAAATTATAATGAAAATGCAGTATGATTTATTGATCAACACCAAAACCCATTGTCACATACAGGACGACTTCGGCTTGTGCCATCTCGCTCTATACAGACTGGTTGCTCCGGCAATGTGCCAATACTCCAGTTTAATATGTGTGTAGATGTTTCTGCATCATTTGAGACAAAGAGGACAAGTCGGAAATGGGAAACATGACACCGGTAACCTCGCTGCCGGATCCGCTTCTTGCCCTAGCTAAACATGAGCAGAATTACTGCCTGCATTTTGAACCCTGCCTACCCAAACTCTTAATTTGTTGAGAGTTATGTCTGAAGAGGATCCGCCCCTAACAGATTTTTTTCCCCCATTTCGAATTGTCAGAGAGCAGCCGACATCCTCTCCAGACCTTCTGCCGTTACCTAGCTTACGTTGCCTGACGACTAATGCTGAATTAATTTCTACTGCTCTATCGATTGCTACATACATTCTACATTCAGTCTCAACCTGCTATCCTAGAAGTCAAAATCAGTGGGATGGTACAAAACAAACTAATCAGCGACTGGATGGTCTTTCAGACTCATAGAGAAGAAATGTCAGTTGGCCGGAAAGATGTGGATGGGTAAACAGGCAATAGCTTACGATGCTAGAAGGTCTAGGATATCCGAGACCGTCATCTCAGGTTTTGTTGAATGTGAAATGTGTCATATACATATATATGTAAACATTCATACACATAGCTCATATATTATACAGCGCCAAGCCAAACCGCCTGACTCAAGTCATCTTACTTACCCCTGCTAAAACAGGAACCAGCTCACTCACCCAGCAATAAAACTACCCCCCCTCAGCTCTGTTGTCTTACCACCCCAGGAAACAAAGACATTCCATCGCAAGAACACATACACCCAGCCATAAAACTGACCCCCTCTGCTCTCCTGTATCAGATTTCCAGATACACAAATATCTCCTTGTATAAACACACATCTCACCCCCCTCTACTGGTCGGGTGCTCAGAACAAGACTCTGCTGTGCACCAATGAGGCTCCTGCTCTGGCTGGAGCAGGCCCGCCTCCAACTCTTCAGGACCAGTCAGAAGACCACCACAACAAGACTCCACCTACATCATTCTATGTATAAAATCTGCTGTGACCAATGTCTAGGTCCCTTTTTCACCTGACTCACTTAATGAGTTATATGAACTAGGTCCGTGCACGTAAAACGGCAGGACAAGATATCTTTTGACTCATTAAAACTGCCTTTTGTTACAACTGAAATCCACTCTGTCCAGCGTCTGTGATTTGGTCTCGACTCTCCAGTAATTGAACATCAACAAATGTCATATTACCACAATGATATTCTTTCCCTGCACTGTCTCTGTGAATAGGTTGCGCAATATGAGCCTTACACGCTATTGCTGTCACACCCTAAAAAACTACAGCCTAAAAAAAAAAAAACACGTTCTCTGCGTCTAGCAAGTATAACCAGAATTGCACACACTTTACATCCACGGCAACGTTCCTTATTAGCCAAGAAGGCTCTGAGTTGAACAACTTGACAGGTTGAGTCAGCCATCCCTCACAGGGAGCATGTAGAAGTTCAGAAGCGATACATGATGCTGGTTAGAAACAAGTTGCACAAAATCATTTGTTTTTAGATCAACTATTGTATTGATCACTTTTGGGCATAGTGCCCAGCTAAAGGACACAATCTTCAAAAGCAAGCTCCATTTTTGCAACCCATTACTTCATCTGGGTTATAATAATAATAATAATAACAACATTTAATTTGTAGAGCATATTTCCCAAGCTCAATGAACGGTATATAAAACAAAAACAGCATCAGTACATCAGAAAGTAGAAACAACTATCACAAGACATAAAAACATGACCTACTAATGCAAAACATAGAATTTAATCAAATATTAAAAGCTAGCCTGAATATGTGGGACTTTAGTTGTTTTTTAAATGAGGAAATGTAAGCTGCCGCATTGACATGTACAGCTAGAGTGTTCTAGAGCTGATGTGAGGAGTTCCTGTCACTTATGCTGTGCAGGTTTGTGGCCGGTATGACCAGGCTGTTTGAGCCTGATGATTTTAGGTTGAGTGCTGGTGAATAGTTCTCTAGAAGTTGGCATATATATTTAGGTGCATCACCTTTGAGGGCCTGAAATGTCAGCAGAATAATCCTGAATTTGATCCTATATTGAATAGGCAGCCATGGGAGGTTAAATAAAACAGGGGTGATGTGTTTTTTTTTGGGGGGGGGGGGGGGGGGGGGTGAGAATATTCTGGCAGCTGCATTCTGGATCATCGGAGTTGAGACAGGAGCCTTACTGAGATTCCGGTCAGCAGTGCATTGCAGTAGTCAAGATCAAATCAAGATTAAATACAATTTTATTAGTCACATGGCCCGAAGAGGACAGTTGTAGACCTTACAGTGAAATGCTTACTTACAAGCCCCTAACCAACAATGCAGTTTCAAAATAAATATGTAAAGAAGATCAGTCTTCCGGAACAGCTAGTTTCGTGCATGCATGTTTCAGTGTTATTTGCCTCGAAGCGAGCATAGAAGTAGTTTAGCTCGTCTGGTAGGCTCATGTCACTGGGCAGCTCTTGGCTGTGCTTCCCTTTGTAGTCTATAATGGTTTGCAAACCCGGCCACCTCCGACGAGCGTCAGAGTCGGTGTAGTACGATTCGATCTTAGCCCTGTATTGACACTTTGCCTGTTTGATGGTTCGTCAGAGGGCATAGCGGGATTTCTTATAAGCTTCTGGGTTAGAGTCCCGCTCCTTGAAAGAGGCAGTTCTACCCTTTAGCTGAGTGCGGATGCTGCCAGTAATCCATGGCTTCTGGTTGGGGTATGTACGCACGGTCACTGCGGATGACGTCACTTATTGATGAAGCCAATGACTTATGTGGTGTACTCCTCAATGCCATCGGAGGAATCCCAGAACATATTCCAGTCTGTGCTAGCAAAACAGTCCTGTACATTCAATAACAATAGAACAAAAGAAAAAGTCTATATATAGTGTGTGCAAATGGCGTGAGGAGGTAAGCAAATAAATAGACCATAGTAGCGAAGTAATTACAATTTAGCAGATTAACACTGGAGTGATAAATGAGCAGATGATGATGTGCAAGTAGCGATACTGGTGTGCAAAAGAGCAGAATAGTAAATAAAAACAATATGGGGATGAGGTAGGTAGATTAGGTGGGCTATTTACAGATGGACTATGTACAGCTGCAGCGATCGGTTAGCTGATGTTTAAAGTTTGTGGGGGAAAAATAAGTCTCCAGCTTCAGAAATTTTTGCAATTCGTTCCAGTCACTGGCAGCAGAGAACTGGAGGGAAAGGCGGCCAAAGGAGGTGTTGGCTTTGGGGATGACCAGTGAGAAATACTGTATACTGTATTCTATACCATCTATTGCACCTTGCCTAAGCCGCTCGGCATTCGCTCATCCATATCTACATATTCTCATTCACCCTGTTTAGATTTGTGTATTAGGTAGTTGTTAGATTACTTGTTAGATATTATTGTCGGAACTAGAAGCACAAGCATTTCGCTACACTCGGATTAACATCTGCTAACCATGTGTATGTGACCAATACAATTTTATTTTATTTGGCTTAAGGTTAACAGTCTGGTTAAGGTTATGGTATAAGTGGAAATGACAGCATTTTAGGAAATCTAAGTGCTTGTTGACAAGCAAGCACTTAGATATGGTCATTTTCACATTTTCATAAATTCTTAGTATACTTCATTCCCAAACATTCTAAGGCATTTGTGAAAATTCTATAGGAATATAGTGTGGGAAAGCGGCCATGCGTTTGGACAATTAATAGACCCTGCGGTAAATAACACCTAATAAAAACATGTGTATTTTCTAGGACCAGAATTTATGCAGACCGGTGCGCCATAGCCAATCAGAGCTACTAAGCCTTTATGCAAACAAGCCATTTGCCACAAAGGCCTGCCATCATTCACTTTGAACTGGACTGTGTGTTTACAGGCAGTTGCAACAGCGTGACTTTAGATCAAAAGCCAAAAGCCATAAAACAAACCTGAATGGATTTCTGCAAATACGTCAATACCACGGGAGTCCTCTTACATTCAAACTTTACATTCCTATTGATCAAACAAACATGAAAAGCTAGGCTCTCTCTCCCTGAGTTATGCACATCAATAACAAGATCAACAACTAATGCTAGCCAGAGCAAGATTACCTCAAATTTAACTCAGAAACATTAGATAAACCTTCTTAAACTTTTTCAGCAAGTTGGCTGTTAAAATTGCCCTAATAAACAAATGGGAATTGTAGCCTACTCATCCTTCAACTGGCTAAAGTTGGCTAGCTTGCTACCAAGCTACTTCATGACACAAATGAGAGAACACTTATTTACAATGATGGCCTACACAGGCCAAACCCGGACGATGCTGGGCCAATTGTGCGCCACCCTTTGGGACTCCAAATCACAGCTGGTTGTCATACAGCCTGGATTCAAACCAGGGTGTCTGTAGTGACCCCTCAAGCACTGAGATGCAGTGCCTTAGACTGCTGAGCCACTTGGGAGCCGAAGTTTAAAGTTAGCCTAGGCTATTACCCCCTAAACGTGGACAGGATCCACACTGAAAATATGCTAAAACATTAGTTTGATAAAGACAAAGAGCGTATTTTTATCGGAATCATTCATCCTAGGCCAACTAATCAAACAGATGTTGTGGCCATAATTCATCCCCATGCCGTGTTCACTGTATAATTGTTAATCCATTTGCAAAATTCCAAGGAACAGGCAAGCTAAATTGAATGTCTGTATATCGAAAAGACACATTTTGGTTTGTAACCCTGAAAAATGTGTCTTTCAACTTGCCAAATTGAGCCCCGTTTCATATGATCACTCTGAGAATAACTGTTCAAGAAGCGAATCACTTCACACTGTTCTGTTCTATTCCATTATATTACCTTATATTTTTGCTATAAAATCAATGTCTTGTCTGTTATAAGGGCTCCAGAAATAAGTGTATTGTCTGCTAAATTAACAAAACAAGGCTACGACATTGTCCAGCCATAGGCTTCTACAAGCAAGCTCCACACTGCTGAGGTTACTACCTTGTTGTTCCAGGATATAACCAGTTGACATTACAGTTTCGTTAAATTAATCTTCAATGGTACTTGTTTTTTCATTAAATGAATATATAGTACCAGTCAAAAGTTTGGACACACCTACTCATTCAAGGGGTTTTCTTCATTTTTTAAACTATTTTCTACATTGTAGAATAATAGTGAAGACATCCAAACTATGAAATAACACATATGGAATCATGTAGTAACCAAAAAAAAGAGTTCAACAAATCAAAATATATTTTAGATTCTTCAAAGTAGCCACCCTTTGCCTTGACAGCTTTCACACTCTTGGCATTCTCTAAGGAGGAATGGTTTTCCAACAGTCTACTGTCATTAAAAGTAACTTGTTACATTACACGGTTACTTACTGTGGAAGGTAACTCGCTAGTTGTTACATTACTTTTGCGTTACTAAAAACCAGCGGTGTAAAGTGCTTCAGTAAATATACTTGAAAGTACTACTTAAGTCATTTTTTGGGGGTAGCTGTACTTTACTATTTATATTTTTGACAAATTTTACTCCACGACATTCCTAAAGAAAATAATGTACTTCCTCCTCATCCCTGACACCAAAAGTACTCGTTACATTTTGAATGCTTAGCAGGACAGGAAAATGGTCTAATTCACGCACTTAAGCAATGACATGAACATTTAAATAATCTGCCCACTAAATTGTTGACTATGAATGCAAAGAAAAGTGTTGCATCACAACGAAATAAATCTTACAAAATCCAACACATCAAAGGAACATTGTCCATGAATCAAAAACAACATTTAGGCAGCTTTATGAAAGTCACTAAATACAGCCTACTAAGTTACAACAAACCCGACCTGAAGCAATGACATGAACATTTAAAGAATCTGCCCACTAAACTGCTGACTATGAATGCAAACTGTCAAATAACTCCAGAACATAATGCATTGAAATACAGTGCCTTGCGAAAGTATTCGGCCCCCTTGAACTTTGCGACCTTTTGCCACATTTCAGGCTTCAAACATAAAGATATAAAACTGTATTTTTTTGTGAAGAATCAACAACAAGTGGGACACAATCATGAAGTGGAACGATATTTATTGGATATTTCAAAAAATTTTAACAAATCAAAAACTGAAAAATTGGGCGTGCAAAATTATTCAGCCCCCTTAAGTTAATACTTTGTAGCGCCACCTTTTGCTGCGATTACAGCTGTAAGTCGCTTGGGGTATGTCTCTATCAGTTTTGCACATCGAGAGACTGAAATGTTTTCCCATTCCTCCTTGCAAAACAGCTCGAGCTCAGTGAGGTTGGATGGAGAGCATTTGTGAACAGCAGTTTTCAGTTCTTTCCACAGATTCTCGATTGGATTCAGGTCTGGACTTTGACTTGGCCATTCTAACACCTGTATATGTTTATTTTTGAACCATTCCATTGTAGATTTTGCTTTATGTTTTGGATCATTGTCTTGTTGGAAGACAAATCTCCGTCCCAGTCTCAGGTCTTTTGCAGACTACATCAGGTTTTCTTCCAGAATGGTCCTGTATTTGGCTCCATCCAACTTCCCATCAATTTTAACCATCTTCCCTGTCCCTGCTGAAGAAAAGCAGGCCCAAACCAAGATGCTGCCACCACCATGTTTGACAGTGGGGATGGTGTGTTCAGCTGTGTTGCTTTTACGCCAAACATAACGTTTTGCATTGTTGCCAAAAAGTTCAATTTTGGTTTCATCTGACCAGAGCACCTTCTTCCACATGTTTGGTGTGTCTCCCAGGTGGCTTGTGGCAAACTTTAAACGACACTTTTTATGGATATCTTTAAGAAATGGCTTTCTTCTTGCCACTCTTCCATAAAGGCCAGATTTGTGCAATATACGACTGATTGTTGTCCTATGGACAGAGTCTCCCACCTCAGCTGTAGATCTCTGCAGTTCATCCAGAGTGATCATGGGCCTCTTGGCTGCATCTCTGATCAGTCTTCTCCTTGTATGAGCTGAAAGTTTAGAGGGACGGCCAGGTCTTGGTAGATTTGCAGTGGTCTGATACTCCTTCCATTTCAATATTATCGCTTGCACAGTGCTCCTTGGGATGTTTAAAGCTTGGGAAATCTTTTTGTATCCAAATCCGGCTTTAATCTTCTTCACAACAGTATCTCGGACCTGCCTGGTGTGTTCCTTGTTCTTCATGATGCTCTCTGCGCTTTTAACGGACCTCTGAGACTATCACAGTGCAGGTGCATTTATACGGAGACTTGATTACACACAGGTGGATTGTATTTATCATCATTAGTCATTTAGGTCAACATTGGATCATTCAGAGATCCTCACTGAACTTCTGGAGAGAGTTTGCTGAAAGTAAAGGGGCTGAATAATTTTGCACGCCCAATTTTTCAGTTTTTGATTTGTTAAAAAAGTTTGAAATATCCAATAAATGTCGTTCCACTTCATGATTGTGTCCCACTTGTGGTTGATTCTTCACAAAAAAATACAGTTTTATATCTTTATGTTTGAAGCCTGAAATGTGGCAAAAGGTCGCAAAGTTCAAGGGGGCCGAATACTTTCGCAAGGCACTGTAAATAGATATGCTAGCCTATTAGCCACATTATGACTGACTTGTGATCATTGCACTTCCTAGTGTGATTGTATTGACATTCCCAGCCTTAGGTGCAGTAATCCATTTTTGTCCAAAATATTGAGCAATTGAAACTGAAACAGTGCATCCCAAATGGAGTCAGCAAACAATGTACCAGGCCAGCTGTGATTTCCAAACTGATAGCAATACAAGAAATGTATTGGTGAATTTTATGAATCATTCATTGAACTGCATCCATCTATTGTGCCAACAATGCCTTAGTGTACGTCATAGAATGTTGAGTCAAATGGAACCTATTTTTAAAACCTCATATGAAGTTGGTTTTGTAGCATAAACTGTGAATTGTATATTTTTTTTACTGATATTATGATTTTTCTGTTTGTTTCATATCTGCAAAGTTGTTAAAATGCTGTCAGTTCCACTTTAATAAGGGTTAGGTTTGGATTCTAATCAGATTTTAGGAAGACAATTTGTAGAAACAGGCAGACGTTGTGGCCATAACTCATCTCCATGCAGGTGTTTACTGTAGAATTGTTAATCAATTTGCAAAATTCCAAGGAACAAGGAAACTAAATTGAACGTCTGTATATCGAAAAGAATACACAAATCAAATCAAATTGTAATAATCACATGCGCCGAAAACAACACGTGTAGACCTTACAGTGAAGTGCTCAATTACAAGCCCCTAACAAACAATGCAGTTTAAAAAATACGAAAAAGTATAAGAAATTAAAGAGCAGCAGTAAAATAACAATAGCGAGACTACATACAGGGGGTACCGGTACAGGTCAATGTGCGGGGGCACTGGTTAATCAAGGTAATTGAGGTAATATGGACATGTAGGTAGAGTTATTAAAGTGACTATGCATAGATAATAACAGAGAGTAGCAGGAGCATAAAAGAGGGGGTGGGCAATGCAAATACTCTGGGTAGTCATTTGATTAGATGTTCAGGAGTCTTATGGCTTGGGGGTAGAAGCTGTTTAGAAGCCTCTTGGAACTAGACTTGGTGCTCTGTTACCACTTGCCGTGCGGTAGCAGAGGGAACAGTCTATGACTAGGGTGGCTGGAGTCTGACATTTTTTAGGGCCTTCCTCTGACACTGCCTGTTATAGAGGTCCTGGATGGCAGGAAGCTTGGCCCCGGTGATGTACTGGGCTGTACGCACTACCCTCTGAAGTGGGCTGAACAGTTGCCATACCAGGCAGGGATGGTTCAGCTGTAGAACCTTTTGAAGATCTGAGGAACAAAGAACAAATCTTTTCAGTCTCTTGAGGGGGAAAAGGCTTTGTCGTGCCCTTTTCACGACTGTCTTGGTGTGCATGGACCATGTTAGTTTGCTGGTGATGTGGACACCTAGGAACTTGAAGCTCTCAACCTCCACTACAGCCCCGTCGATGAGAAAGGGGGATCGCTCGGTCCTCCTTTTCCTGAAGTCATCTCCTTTGTCTTGATCACGGTCTCTGACCTCCTCCCTATAGGATGTCTCGCCGTTGTCGGTGATCAGGCCTACCACTGTTGTGTCATCGGAAAACTTAATTATTGGGTTGGAGTCGTGCCTGGAAGTATCTGGCCCTGCAGCCTTGTGAATGTTGACCTGTTTAAAGGTCTAACATTGGCTGCGGAGAGAGTGATCACATAGTCATCTGGGCCAGCTGGTGCTCTCATGCATGTTTCTGTGTTATTTTCCTCGAAGTGAGCATAGAAGTAGTTTAGCTCGTTTGGTAGCCTCGTGTCACTGGGCTGCTCTCTGCTGTGCTTCCCTTTATAGTCTGTAATAGTTTGCAAGCCCTGCAACATCAACTAGTCTAAAGAAGGCCAGTTAAATTGCCTTTTTAATAGCACAACAGTTTAACTGTTAGCCTTTTAAAATTATAAACTTGATTTAGCTAACACAATGTGCCATTGGAACACAGGAGTGATGGTTGCTGATAATGGGCCTCCATACGCCTATGTAGTTATTCCATTAAAAAATGTACCATTTCCATCTACAATAGTCATTTACAAAATCAACAATGTCTACACTATTTACGATCAATTTGATGCTATTTTAATGGACAAAAAATGTCCAAACCTTTGAACGGTACTGTACATATTACCTCAACTAACCGGTGTACCCCCCTGTATATAGTCTCTCTGTTATTTAATGCTGCTCCTTCATTACTTGTTACTTTTATTTCTTATTCATATTTTTTTGAAACTGCATTGTTGTTTAGGGGCTCGTAAGTAAGCATTTCACTGTAAGGTCTACATGTATTCGGCGCATGTGACCAATAAAATTTGATGACATTTTTTACTTGAAGATAAAAAAAAATGTAGACAGCATTTGATGAGAATCTGTTGCTCCATGTCTTTACGATGGTTCCACTACAACTTTCAGAAATTAACAACAATTATGCATACAAATTATAATGAAAATGCAGTATGATTTATTGATCAACACCAAAACCCATTGTCACATACAGGACGACTTCGGCTTGTGCCATCTCGCTCTATACAGACTGGTTGCTCCGGCAATGTACCAATACTCCAGTTTAACATGTGTGTAGATGTTTCTGCATCATTTGAGACAAAGACGACAAGTCGGAAATGGGAAACATGACACCGGTAACCTCGCTGCCGGATCCGCTTCTTACCCTAGCTAAACATGAGCAGAATTACTGCCTGCATTTTGAACCCTGCCTACCCAAACTCTTAATTTGTTGAGAGTTATGTCTGAAG
This sequence comes from Oncorhynchus mykiss, assembly GCF_057628025.1. Classification (NCBI taxonomy): domain Eukaryota; kingdom Metazoa; phylum Chordata; class Actinopteri; order Salmoniformes; family Salmonidae; genus Oncorhynchus; species Oncorhynchus mykiss. The sequence continues at coordinate 51,620,564 of NC_143039.1, read as the reverse complement.
ATTATCCTCCCGTAACAGATTTTTTTCCCCCATTTCGAAGTGTCAGAGTGCAGCCGACATCCTCTCCAGACCTTCTGCCGTTACCTAGCTTACGTTGTCTGACGACTCACGCTGAATTAATTTCTACTGCTCTATCGATTGCTACATACATTCTACATTCAGTCTCAACCTGCTATCCTAGAAGTCAAAATCAGTGGCATGGTACAAAACAAACTCAGCGATTGGATGGTCTTTCAGACTCATAGAGAAGAAATGTCAGTTGGCCGGAAAGATGTGGATGGGTAACCAGGCAATAGCTTACGATGCTACAAGGTCTAGGATATCAGAGACTGTCATCTCAGGTTTTGTTGAATGTGAAATGTCATATTACCACAATGATATTATTTCCCTGCACTGTCTCTGTGAATAGGTTGAGCAAAATATGAGCCTTACACGCTATTGCTGTCACACCCTAAAAAACTACAGCCTAAAAAAAAAATAAAAAAACACGTTCTCTGCGTCTAGCATGTATAACCAGAATTGCACACACTTTACATCCACGGCAACGTTCCTTATTAGCCAAGAAGGCTCTGAGTTGAACAACTTGACAGGTTGAGTCAGCCATCCCTCACAGGGAGCATGTAGAAGTTCAGAAGCGATACATGATGCTGGTTAGAAACAAGTTGCACAAAATCATTTGCTTTTAGATCACCTATTGTATTGATCACTTTTGGGCATAGTGCCCAGCTAAAGGACACAATCTTCAAAAGCAAGCTCCATTTTTGCAACCCATTACTTCATCTGGGTTATAATAATAATAATAATAATAACAACAACATTTAATCTGTAGAGCATATTTCCCAAGCTCAATGAACATAAGGTATAAAACAAAAACAGCATCAGTACATCAGAAAGTAGAAACAACTATCACAAGACATTAAAACATGACCTACTAATGCAAAACATAGAAATTAATCAAATATTAAAAGCTAGCCTGAATAGGTGGGACTTTCGTTGTTTTTTAAATGAGGAAATGTAAGCTGCCTCATTGACATGTACAGCTAGAGTGTTCTAGAGCTGATGTGAGGAGTTCCTGTCACTTATGCTGTGCAGGTTTGTGGCCGGTATGACCAGGCTGTTTGAGCCTGATGATCTTAGGTTGAGTGCTGGTGAATAGTTCTCTAGAAGTTGGCATATATATTTAGGTGCATCACCCTTGAGGGCCTGAAATGTGAGCAGAATAATCCTGAATTTGATCCTATATTCAACAGGCAGCCATGGGAGGTTAAATAAAACAGGGGTGATTGCAGTGCATTGCAGTAGTCAAGATCAAATCAAGATTAAATCAAATTTTATTAGTCACATGGCCCGAAGAGGACAGTTGTAGACCTTACAGTGAAATGCTTACTTACAAGCCCCTAACCAACAATGCAGTTTCAAAATAAATATGTAAAGAAGATTAGTCTTCCGGAACAGCTAGTGCTCTCATGCATGTTTCAGTGTTATTTGCCTCGAAGCGAGCATAGAAGTAGTTTAGCTCGTCTGGTAGGCTCATGTCACTGGGCAGCTCTTGGCTGTGCTTCCCTTTGTAGTCTATAATGGTTTGCAAACCCTGCCACCTCCGACGAGCGTCAGAGTCGGTGTAGTACGATTCGATCTTATCTTGTATTGATACTTTGCCTGTTTGATGGTTCGTCAGAGGGCATAGCGGGATTTCTTATAAGCTTCTGGGTTAGAGTCCGCTCCTTGAAAGAGGCAGTTCTACCCTTTAGCTGAGTGCGGATGCTGCCTGTAATCCATGGCTTCTGGTTGGGGTATGTACGTACGGTCACTGCGGATGACGTCACTTATTGATGAAGCCAATGACTGATGTGGTGTACTCCTCAATGCCATCGGAGGAATCCCAGAACATATTCCATTCTGTGCTAGCAAAACAGTCCTGTACATTCAATAACAATAGAACAAAAGGAAGTCTATATATAGTGTGTGCAAATGGCGTGAGGAGGTAAGCAAATAAATAGGCCATAGTAGCGAAGTAATTAAAATTTAGCAGATTAACACTGGAGTGATAAATGAGCAGATGATGATGTGCAAGTAGCGATACTGGTGTGCAAAAGAGCAGAATAGTAAATAAAAACAATATGGGGATGAGGTAGGTAGATTAGGTGGGCTATTTACAGATGGACTATGTACAGCTGCAGCGATCGGTTAGCTGATGTTTAAAGTTTGTGGGGGAAAAATAAGTCTCCAGCTTCAGAGATTTTTGCAATTCGTTCCAGTCACTGGCAGCAGAGAACTGGAGGGAAAGGCGGCCAAAGGAGGTGTTGGCTTTGGGGATGACCAGTGAGAAATGCTGTATAGTATACCATCTATTGCACCTTGCCTAAGCCGCTCAGCATTCGCTCATCCATATATTTCATGTATATATATATTCGCATTCACCCTGTTTAGATTTGTGTATTAGGTAGTTGTTAGATTACTTGTTAGATATTATTGCACTGTCGGAACTAGAAGCACAAGCATTTCGCTACACTCGGATTAACATCTGCTAACCATGTGTATGTGACCAATACAATTTTATTTGATTTGGCTTAAGGTTAACAGTCTGGTTAAGGTTATGGTATAAGCGGAAATGACAGCATTTTAGGAAATCTAAGTGCTTGTTGACAAGCAAGCACTTAGATATGGTCATTTTCACATTTTCATAAATTCTTAGTATACTTCATTCCCATTTGTGAAAATTCTATAGCAATATAGTGTGGGAAAGCGGCCGTGCGTTTGGAAAAATGAATAGACCCTGCGGTAAATAACACCTAATAAAAACATATGTATTTTCTAGGACCAGAATTTATGCAGACCGGTGCGCCATAGCCAATCAGAGCTACTAAGCCTTTATGCAAACAAGCCATTTGCCACAAAGGCCTGCCATCATTCACTTTGAACTGGACTGTGTGTTTACAGGCAGTTGCAACAGCGTGACTTTAGATCAAAAGCCAAAAGCCATAAAACAAACCTGAATGGATTTCTGCAAATACGTCAATACCACGGGAGTCCTCTTACATTTGAACTTTACAATCCTATTGATCAAACAAACATGAAAAGCTAGGCTCTCTCTCCCTGAGTTATGCACATCAATAACAAGATCAACAACTAATGCTAGCCAGAGCAAGATTACCTCAAATCTAACTCAGGAACATTAGATAAACCTTCTTAAACTTTTTCAGCAAGTTGGCTGTTAAAATTGCCCTAATAAACAAATGGGTATTGTAGCCTACTCATCCTTCAACTGGCTAAAGTTGGCTAACTTGCTACCAAGCTACTTCATGACACAAATGAGAGAACACTTATTTACAATGACGGCCTACACAGGCCAAACCCGGACGACGCTGGGCCAATTGTGCGCCACCCTTTGGGACTCCAAATCACAGCTGGTTGTCATACAGCCTGGATTCAAACCAGGGTGTCTGTAGTGACCCCTCAAGCACTGAGATGCAGTGCCTTAGACTGCTGCGCCACTTGGGAGCCGAAGTTTAAAGTTAGCCTAGGCTATTACCCCCTGAACATAGACAGGATCCACACTGAAAATATGCTAAAACATTAGTTTGATAAAGACAAAGAGCATATTTTTATCAGAATCATTCATCCTAGGCCAACTAATCAAACAGATGTTGTGGCCATAATTCATCCCCATGCCGTGTTCACTGTAGAATTGTTAATCCATTTGCAAAATTCCAAGGAACAGGCAAGCTAAATTGAACGTCTGTATATCGAAAAGACGACACATTTTGGTTTGTAACCCTGAAAAATGTGTCTTTCAACTTGCCAAATTGAGCCCCGTTTCATATGATCACTCTGAGAATAACTGTTCAAGAAGCGAGATGCAAATCACTTCACACTGTTCTATTCCCTTATATTACATTATATTTTTACTATAAAATCAATATCTTGTCTGTTAACAAAACAAGGTTATGACATTGTACAGCCATAGGCTTCTACAAGCAAGGTCCACACTGCTGAGGTTAATACCTTTTTGTTCCAGGATATAACCAGTTGACATTACAGTTTCGTTAAATTAATCTTCAATGGTACTTGTTTTTTCATTAAATTAATATATAGTACCAGTCAAAGGTTTGGACACACCTACTCATTCAAGGGGTTTTCTTCATTTTTTAAACTATTTTCTACATTGTATAATAATAGTGAAGACATCCTAACTATGAAATAACACATATGGAATCATGTAGTAATTAAAATATATTTTAGATTCTTCAAAGTAGCCACCCTTTGCCTTGACAGCTTTCACACTCTTGGCATTCTCTAAGGAGGAATGCTTTTCCAACAGTCTACTGCCATCAAAAGTAACTTGTTACATTACACGGTTACTTACTGTGGAAGGTAACTCGCTAGTTGTTACATTACTTTTGCGTTACTAAAAACCAGCGGTGTAAAGTATTTCAGTAAATATACTTGAAAGTACTACTTAAGTCATTTTTAGGGGTAGCTGTACTTTACTATTTATATTTTTGACAACTTTTACTCCACGACATTCCTAAAGAAAACAATGTACTTCCTACTCCCTCCTGACACCAAAAGTACTCGTTACATTTTGAATGCTTAGCAGGACAGGAAAATGGTCTAATTCACGCACTTAGAGAAAATCCCTGGTGATCCCAAATGCTTTGTTTGTAAATTATGTCTGTTGGAGTGTGCACCTGGTCATCCGTAAAATAAAATAAAGAATAATCATTGTGCTGTCTGGTTTGCTTAATGTAAGGACTTTAAATGATTTATACTTTTACTTTAGATACTTAACTATATTTTAGGATTTAATTTCTCTTTTGATACTTAAGTATATTTAAAACAAAATACAAGTAGGATTTCTGTGTGACTCACTTTTACTTGAGTTATTTTCTATTAATGTATCTTTACTTTTAAGTATAACAATTGGGTACTTTTTCCACCAATGCCAAAAACAGAAAAACCTCTTAAAATGCCTTGGGGGTGTTAGTCATTGTTATGCCCAGTAGACCACCCTACCTTAGAATGGCTTGCCTACTTCGTACTCGCGGGATATTCAAAGTGGAACTTTACGCTCAGCACCTAAAGGGTTGTCAATGCGCCACACTGTAGGCAGCACTGATGTCATCGGATATCACGGGAGAGCTCAAGACCGAGATCTGTCAGATTTCTCAATAGTTTCAGTTCTATTAGTAAATTGAAACGTGTATTTTGCAAGAAACAATGTCTTATTTTTTTAAATCTCATTATTATTTGGCCTTTGTAGTTCAGCAGCCTATTGAAATGTAACTGTTCCACAAAAAAATGTGTGATGGAGGAGAAATGTATACAGATTATGATAATAAAGAAAGATGTATGAATAATAGCCTTTGTCCAAGTGTTCTAACAAAATTCTACATTAAACCATCGACTGTGATGAATGCAAAGAAAAGTGTTGCATCACAACGAAATAAATATATCTAAATCCAACGGATCAAAGGAACATTGTCCATGAATCAAGAAGAACATTTAGGCAGCTTTATGAAAGTCACTAAATACAGCCTACTAAGTTACAACAAACCCGACCTGAAGCAATGACATGAACATTTAAAGAATCTGCGCACTAAACTGCTGACTATGAATGCAAACTGTCAAATAACTCCAGAACATAATGCATTGAAATAAATGGCATGCCATCAGGAATAACTTACAATCATCAAAGACGCATACATTTTTATTTAGTTCTGGGGGTGACAGGTTTAGACGAACAAAAATCTAACTTTTGCTGTTTTGGAGCAGAAAACCCGTCATACTCAGCGCAAACGGCTGGCGTGGGTCTTTCTCCACCAGTCTTGAGCTGTGCTTGTCCTGAAGGTGCTTCTTGATATTTGAAGTTGATTTTATTATTGTTTTTCTCATTTTCTAATACCAATTAAAAATAATGTGAATACTTCCACGGTGTTAAGGCTGTTGTCTCTGCCATCTTGCTAGCTGCCTTCCCGACACAGCGTTCTTGAAGAAACAGGAAGAGCGTGAATTTCAGGGAAAGGATTTACATTTTTGGGGGGGCCAAAATAATAAAAATGGAAATCAGATTTAAAAGTAACTAGTTATTTTAAATGATAACTAATTACTTAATTATGGCTTGAATCCCGCTAACGGGATTGATATGACAACAGCCAGTGACAGTGCAGGGCGCCAAAATCAAAACAAAAGACATCTCATAATTAAAATTCCTCAAACATTGAAGTATTGTACACCATTTTAAAGATAAACTTTTTGTTAACCTCTCTGTGCACCAAACCCGTTAGCGGGATTCAATTTGACAACATATGGTGATCGCTACATAAATAGTCATTAAACATTCATGAAAAAACAAGTGTCTCACATGGGTCGAAAGCCTAGAATCTTGCCAACCCAACTGCGTTGTCAGATTTTAAAAAAGGATTTACTGCGATAGAATACGATGTGATTTTCTGAGAACAAAGCCTCAAAAAAATAACTATTTTAACCAGCACAGGCGTAACATCACAAATTGCAATAAAATAAATTGTTTACCTTTGACGACCTTCCTCTGTTTGCAATCCCAATGCTCATTGTTACACAATGAATGGTCTTTTGTTTGATAAAATCCATTTTATATCCTAACACGAAACATTTTGTGAACCGCTTGTGCCGTGAATTCCGTCTCATTTCATTTGACGACATATTCGATGTAAATACACACACTAAACGTGATTTTTCCAGTCATGTTTGGTTTCATTGCAATCAACTGGTTTGTTTGTAACATGGGGCTTTGTTCTCAGATAGTCGCATCGTACTCTTTGGCAGTAAATCCTTTTTTGAAACACAACCAAACCTGATGGGTCATTTCGCGGGACGTATTGACTAAAAGAAACCGATTGGAAGACAACAAGTAATGACATTGTGCACCAATGATATGACCGCTGTTTTCGTTGATTGACTGTATTTTAACCCAATAACCACTGATTGTCTTGAAATCTAGCTGGGTAGATAGCCAATGAGCTGAGGTAAACGGCAATATGTAATGTTTATGTGTTGGAAGACCAACCTATGTAGTAAACTCCGGCATAAAGAGGTTAATTCGCCATTGAAGATTCATACCGGAAGGAGGCACGCTTGTTACGCACAGCGTTGTTTTGGTAAAGTGCATCTTCAGCTGTTTATATACAGTGGGGCAAAAAAGTATTTAGTCAGCCACCAATTGTGCAAGTTCTCCCACTTAAAAAGATGAGGCCTGTAATTTTCATCATAGGTACACTTCAACTATGACAGACAAAATAAGAAAAAAATCCAGAAAATCACATTGTAGGATTTTTAATGAATCTTTTTGCAAATTATGGTGGAAAATAAATACTTTTGCCCCACTGTATCAATCAGTATGGCGACTAAGTCAGGGAAAGTTAAATCTAAGTCTAGATATACAGATGTACACACCATTTTAGAAGAAATTGATCGGTAAAGTGAGACAGATAGTTGGAGGACGATTAGTTTAGCGATTCCCAAATGGAGGAATATTTTTTGAACGGAGAGGACATCGTTCTGGACTGGTAAGTTCTTCTCATGCTAATGCCGTTGTTTGAAATGAATATAAAATATTATTTGTGAAATGAAATAGCCTATGAGGCTGTTGAGGGGAGGGCAGGCCCACAACAATGGCCAAAGTGAAATGGAGACAGTAGATACAGCTGGTCTGTTGTAATATATTCAACCTTATGATCCCTGTACTCTATATAAATATATTTGTTTATTATACCTGTTTATACAGGGCTCATGTGAAACTATTCTAACTGAACATTTTTCACAGTGACACCGACTCCAAATGGGAGCCCCCAGTGCCACAAGTGGTGTTCATCTGCCCAAATGTATTTCTGCAGGCATGGATGTGCCTCAGGGCCAAAATGGCACAGCATCGCTGTGTTCTTTGCTAAATGAAGTCCCCCATCACCTGCACCACATGGTTGGTGACCCTCTGCTTTACAGCAGAAAGAGACTGCTATGACACCTGGCATCCGCAGCACAATATTGTGTAGAGGACTGAGGGTCTTCCAAATATTGAAAGTGTTATTTTGTAAATGTATATATTCTCTTCATGTTTATTCTAAAAAAAAATTTTTGGGGGGGGTGTGTTAGAATACCATTTTGGTATTTTGTATATAGTTATTCCATTCAAAATGTATAACTTCACCAATTTGGCCACTTGGGTACATTTGGGTTACTTGTGTGGGACACCTGGGTGACTTCATGATAAATGTCATGTAGCACACTCATTTTGGAAGTTATCATTCTGAAACTTTGCATAAGCACTGTGGCCCTGTTATGTTTTTCACTGAAATTGTCCTCATCATCCTATCTGAATGTTTGTTTTGTCTTGTTCATTTTAAAGATTATTCAACAATAGAAATGAAAAAACATGTTTTTTTAATTATATTATCTAAACCAGATCTATTGTGTTACATTCTCCTACATTCAATTCACATTTACACAAACTTCAGAGTGTTTTCTTTCAAATGAAATCAAGAATATGCATATCCTTGGTTCTGAACCTGAGCTACAGGCAGTTAGATTTGGGTATGTCTTCAGGCGGGAAAAAAGTAGGGGGGTAGCTGTGAGAGGTTAATCTACCCATCGTGTCTGATTTTAAAAATGCTTTACAGTGAAAGCACAACATGATTATGTTAGGTCATAGCCTAGTTAAAAATATATATATATATATAGATAAAATTAATCACTAACCTTTGATGATCTTCATCAGATGACACTCATAGGACATCACGTTACACAATACATGTATGTTTTATTCGATAATGTGCATATTTATATCCAAAAATCTCAGTTTACTTTGGCGCGTTACATGTAGTAATGTTTGATTCCAAAACATCTGGTGATTTTGCAGAAATAATAAACATTGATAAAAGATACAACTGTTATTCACAGAATTAAAGATAGACTTCTCCTTAATGCAACCGCTGTGTCAGATTTCAAAAAAACTTTACGGAGAAAGCATAATCTGAGAACGGCACTCAGAACCCAAAACACCCAGAGGAATATCCGCCATTTTGGAGTCAACAGAAGTTAGAAATTACACCATAAATATTCACTTACCTTTGATGATCTTCATCAGAAGGCACTCCCAGGAATCCCAGTTCGACAATAAATGACTGATTTGTTCCATAAAGTCCATCATTTATGTCCAAATAGCCACTTGTTGTTAGCGTGTTCAGCCCAGTATTCCATCATCATGAGGCGCAGGCACTTTGTCCAGACAGAAACTCGGAAAGTTCCGTTACAGTCCTTTAGAAACATGTTAAACATGTTAAACGTAACTAGTCAGAAAAAGCATTATAAATATTCACTTACCTTTGATGATCTTCATCAGAATGCACTCCCAGGAATCCCAGTTCCACAATAAATGTTTGATTTGTTCGATAAAGTCCATCATTCATAAATACCTCATTTTTGTTTGGGCGTTTAGCCCAGTGATCCAAATTCATGACGCGCAGGCCTGACGGAAAGTAGAAACGTTCCGTTAGAGTCCGTAGAAACATGTCAAACGATGTATAGAATCAATATTTGTAACATAAATCTTCAATAATGTTCCAACCGGAGAATTCCTTTGTCTGTAGAATTGCAATGGAAAGCAAGCTACCTCTCACGTCAACGCGAGTGGTCAGCTCATGCCTCTCTGGCAGACCTCTGACTCAATCCCCTCTCATTCGCCCCCACTTCACAGTAGAAGCATCAAACAAGGTTCAAAAGACTGTTGACATCTAGTGGAAGCCTTAGGAAGTACAATATGACCCCATAGACACTATTTGATAGGCAATGAGTTGAAAAACTACAAACCTCAGATTTCCCACTTCCTGGTTGGATTTTTTTCTCAGGTTTTGTCTGCCATATGAGTTCTGTTATACTCACAGACATCATTCAAACAGTTTTAGAAACTTCAGTGTTTTCTATCCAAATATACTAATAATATGCATATATTAGCAACTGGGCATGAGTAGCAGGCAGTTTACTCTGGGCACCTTATTCATCCAAGCTACTCAATACTGCCACCAGCCATATGAAGTTAAATTGAAAACTAAAGTGTTAAGTTACTTTGGAACATGTCACTCCCAACACTAAGAAACTTATATGAAGTAGTTCTAAAAATCCCTTATGGAAAAACGATTGGAATCATTTTCAGGCTTTCCCGCCAGGTTGAATAAGCATTATTATGCATACTGGGGTACTCAATTCAGATGTGCCTTTTGTTAAGTAAATCAGGTGTTAAATGAAGTGAAAAGGAGACTGGAGTGCTGTCATGTATTGATTTGACGTACTGAGAGAGGATGCCAACACATCAGTAAAGGAACGTGAGTGGATTACACAAACATTGATGGAGTAAAGACATGCTGAAGTTTACCTCCGAGTCTGGTTGATTTAATTCAGTATAATATCTTAACTTACAACTCGTGCTAAGTATAAGATTGAACAATAGCGACCAGGATAATGTTTGAAAACGATAGTTAAATCTGAAAATTCAGTTAGTGTCATCGAGATGGAAAACACTGTGCCAAAGTTTGACTGCTACAGTGAGCCTTCTATACTGGGTCCACGCTGAACCAGGTGTTTAATGGCGTTTGAGCTGTTCGCGGATGGTAAAGAATTAATACTGTCCGATGAAGTTGATGCGATCAAAAAACAACGGAGGAGAGCTTTACTTCTACATCATGCTGGGACAGGACATTTTCTCCACACTCGCAGACGCCGGAGACCAACGGACTACTTCAAGACTGTGGCTGCGTTAAACTCGTGCTTCGTGCCACAGGTGAACACAGCGTTCGCGAGACAGTTTATCAACTGACACAGTTCAGCAATTTGTTTCTCGTCTTAGACAAGCAGCTAAAGACTGACTTTGCTGGAGATAAACACAATCAGATTAGAGATGCCTTAGTGTACTACTGAATATGTGCGCCAAAAACTATTGGAAGAGGTCCCAAGGCTAACATTAGCGTGGTCACTCGAGCTAGCCTCACAATGTGATAGAATTGAAGTGCAAATGGACACCATGAATGTGAGTACAGATGCTAAAGACAACAAGACCATGCATCATGTTTTCAAAAAGGATAGGAAATATCACAAAAACGGGCTGAGACAGAATGCAGAAGGAAAATACTTATCAGAGAAGGTGTAACGATCTCAGTCTTCATCGGATGAGGAAGGATTGGACCAAAACGCAGCATGGTAAGTGTCCATGATTATTTATTATAACAGAACACGAAAATAACAAAGTGAATGTAAGAAATGAAAATCGAAAAAGTCCTGAAAGGTGAAAACAGGAAACAACTACCCACAAACACCAGGTGGGAAAAGGCTACCTAAGTAAGGTTCTCAATCAGAGACAACGATAGACAGCTGCCTCTGATTGGGAACCATACCAAACCAAACACATAGAACAGAAAAGATAGAAAATCAACAGAATGCCCACCCCAACTCACGCCCCTACCAAACCAAAATAGAGACATAAAAAAGGAACTAAGGTCAGGGCGTGACAGAAGGTGTGATATCGTTGTGGACATGTAGATCATCTTGCAAAGGATCCTGCTTGTCCAGCACATTGGCAGACCTGCAAGAAGTGTAATGGGAAGGATAATTTATGTTAATTCAGAGGAACAAAACAGAGACTATGCATTTGTGGTAAATAAAAACTGGAACTCAGACAGGACCACGTTCTCAGTGGGAGGGGTCAGTTTATTCATGTTAATTGACTCTGGGGTGATGAGTAATATGGTAGATGAGATCACATGGGAAATGCTGAAAGCCAAGAAAATAAGGTTCCGTTCACCACTGACTTATAAAAAGCTATATGCATACTCATCAAGCAAGCCATTACCAGTAAAAGGGGTTTTCACATGCCAAAAAAAGATAGGCAAGTGCAGCACACAGGCTGAGTTCACTGTGAAATGTGGACGCAGAGTACCGTACCTAGGTAAAGAGAATGCCATTAAATTGGGTGTGCTAAAAGTTGGTGTTGACATGACAGCAGTGACAGATGTAAAAACTCAGATCAAACAACCTGAGGTATTTCTATTTTAAGGGGTGGGTAAGCTAAACACAAAACAGATCAACCTACATGTTGATAAAAACGTGACACCAGTTGCACAGGCCCTTAGGCGTGTACCATTCCACCTGAGAGAAGCTGTGGAGAAATAGATAGAGGAACTACAAAACATGGACTTAATAGAGAGAGTGATGGGCGCTACACCATGGGTGAATCTAGTAGTGGTAGTTCCAAAGCCGTCGAGACATGAGACAAGCGAACACAGCAGTCATACTTGGCAGGTAACCAATCCCCACAGTAGAGGAATGAATGATCGGAGATCATGTTCACAAAGATTTTCAACAAGATACCACACACTGTGATCAATAAAGAGGGAAACAATGTGGTTGTTTAATCACCAACTGGAGCCAGGTATTCAAGGAATACGACAATTGTGAAGCGGTATATAATTGAGGAGCCGGATCCACAATGAAAGGACAACACACGGCTGAAAGAGATTGTGCAACAGAGTCCTAATCTGAGACAGTACATAGAATCCAAACAAGAGACCATCTGTGAGGGATCACCAAAAAGACCACAAATTAAACTGCCACAGAAGTTAACAGACTTTGTCATTAAATCATTATCCTGTAGGGAAAGGGGTAAAGAAAACCAGTATAAACTGAAAAATAGAAAAGGACAAATGGGAAGACTGAATGTGAGTTATGTTGTGGAAAAAAGGTGCAGAATGTTTTGTGGAAAAAAAAGGAAAGTCCATTATGAGAACAGAATAATAAGACATTGAACAGATTTCAGTTGTTTATTGGTAACATAAAGATTGCTATACAGATAAAGAATAAGTGCTGTTGTGTATGTCAGGTTGACATTGAAGTTCATATCCAAGTAAAGGGGGGATGTCGTGTATTGATGTGACGTACTGAGATAGGACATCACCACGTCAGTAAATGAATGTGAAGGGATTACAGACAGTGATGGAGTAAAGACATGTTGAAGTTTACCTCTGAGTCTGGTTGATTTAATTCAGTATAATATCTTAATTTAACACGAGTTGTACATTTAAGACTGAACAAGTGCCACTTTAACTCAGTCTCCTGAAAGGTTTATGTGAAGAAATGGTGAATGTACAAAGACTGCCTCCATCAGTCTGACAAAACAGAATATTTCATCATTGTAGCCATATTTTGTCTCTACAGCAAGAGGGCGCCAACTAATCAGGATCTGGTGAGTTTGAAAAGTATTGGGACAGTGACAAATGTCTTGTTGTTTTATCTCTCTACTCCAGCACCTTGGATTTGAAATGATACAATGACTGAGGTTAAAGTGTCAGCTAGAATTTGAGGGTATTTTCATCCATTTCGGGTGAACCTTTTACAAAATTACAGACCTTTTTGTACATAGTCCCCCATTTTAAGGGACCAAAAGTATTGAGGCAAATTCACAGTAACACTTCCTTTTAAGGGGTCCTTATTACAGTGTATCTACATGTGTAATTACACTAACAAGCGTTGTAGCGACTCATTGTTACAATGTAATAACAGCGTGTACCTGGTAGTAATTGCGGTCTGTAATTACAGAAGTGTAACAACGAATGCTTGTTACCATGCTTATTACAAATGGGCAGTGTTCCACTAAATTCACCAACTTAGTGTTTTGCTTTTTCCCAGCTGCATTCGATTCATTAACAACTGTGACAAAGGTTTGGATATCTTGTGGATTCTTTGGTTGTCTGAGAGATTATAGCCTATGCAGAGTAGGCTCTGATTACTTAACCATGAATGTGAACTGTTCAAAATCTATCTCCAGTCAACGTTGTTGCTAGCACTTTCCTCCAAAATAAAGCGTACCATCTGGGTTAACTTGGTTGAGTTTATGAGAAAAAAATGTATATGAGTGTCATCCCAGATGAGGAATAAGACACTATTTTAAAGCACATGTAATGTTTGCCTAAGTAGAATGTACTACACAGGATTTAGCTAGTAAGAATTCTAGTACATTACCTATCCTGGCAACCTGTCCCTAATTTTGAAGCTTCTGGAAGTGTGATCCAGGTGGGAGAATAAACACATTCGCATAAGTATAACGTGATTACTAGTCGTTACACAGGATGTAGCTAGTTATAATGAAGTTTATCTTGAGGGGTACTTACTTGTAATTATAGTGTCCCAATAGTCATTGGTGGAAAAAGTAGCCAATTGTCATACTTGAGTAAACGTAAAGATAACTTAATAGAAAATTACTGTAAAAGGGTAAAGTAAAAGGGTCAAGTCACCCAGTAAAATACTTGAGTAAAAGTCTGAAAGTATTTGGTTTTAAATATACTTAAGTATCAAAAGTGAACGTATGAATAATTTCAAATTCCTTATATTAAGAAAACCAGACAGTAAAAATAACAAATATAAAATATTTTGGATAGCCAATGGTATACTCCAACACTCAGACATAATTTACAAGCAAAACATTTGTGTTTAGTTAGTCCGCCAGGTCGAAGGCAGTAGGGATGACCAGGGATGTTCTCTTGATAAGTGTGTGAATTGGATATTGAATATTGAATATTGAATTGAATATTTTCCTGTCCTGCTAAGCATCCAAAATGTAAGAGAGAAAATCTCAGCCATTTTCACGCACTGAACGACGGGTATAGTGGGTACTGTTTACTAAATACGGAAGTAATGTTCTGCAAAGAGCCTATAAAGGGAAGGTTATGAGTTCAATGGAAAAAATGGGTTCACAAACGGCTCATATCAAAAAAGTTTCAATTGTTAAATAATTTAATGGGGGATTTGACAATGGGTCAATTGCTTTAATCATCAATAAAAAAGTGATACATGTGCTTGCCAAATTGCAAGCTTGGTTGAATAATGGTTTAAAAATGCACTTTAAAATGGTCATAAGACAAACTCTTATTCCATCATGTAACCTTGCAATGTTGAATAGCATTCTCACTTTTGGATGTGATGCATTGGTGCAATTATTTATTTATTCCAGGCATGTCAAGTAATAAATGTTTAATGTCTACCAATCTGTGTCACACTTTTAAAATAACAATGACCTCGAATGTTTGTAAAAGAACAGGGTCAACAAGGTCAATTTGAAAAATCTAGACATGACAGATTTCCGCAAAAGAAAAAAAAAGTGTTGTAGACGAGACAAAAACATCAAGCCATGAGTACCCTTTCCATGCAATTTTTTGTTGTTGTTGAGTTTTTTGGGCGATACATTAATTCTGCTGGACAATTTAGCATAGGAAGTTACCCATCTAGCTGGCATTTTCCAGCCACCTATCCAAGTGTTAGCTAGCTAAGTAGAAAACGTTAGCTGGTGTTTTTGTTAGTTATCTAGCCTAGTTGATAGACCTAACAGTGAACAAAAATATAAACACAACATGTAAAGTGTTGGTCCCATGTTTAATGAGTTAAAATAAAAGATCCCAGAAATGTTCCACAAGCACAAAAAACTTATTTCTCTCAAATTTTGTGCACAGATTTGTTTACATCCCTGTTATTGAGCATTTCTCCTTTGCCAAAATAATCCATCCACCTAACAGGTGTGGCATATCAAGAAGCTGATTAAACAGCATAATCATTAAACAGTTTCACCTTGTGCTGTGGACAGTAAAAAGCCACTCCAAAATGTGCAGTTCTGTCACACAACACAATGACACAGATGTCTCAAGTTTTGAGGAAGCTTGCAATTGACATGCTGACTGCCTAGAATGTCCGCTAGAGAATTTAAGAAACTCAAACACCTTAAACGTCATACGAGACGTCAGGGAGACGTCAGAGAGTGATACAACTCCTAAAAAACATGCCATCTTATGATATGTCATTTAATGACAAACAGGACCAGTTTTTAATCAACCATGAATTCTTAGGGTGAGGCTAGTCACAGAACAGTGTAGTTATTGGTGGGCAGCAACACCTAAGACAACAATAAATCATCAGAATCACAGTTCAAACATCCAAATAGGGTTAAGTGTAAGAGTAAGTTGTACAATTCAAAGCTGATAAATATAAGTTGTTACGATTGGGTCAATGTAAATCACTGATCTAAACACTGAACCACGAAGCAACTTGCCAACACGCTCTGACTGGGGATTTTGCCCTCTGCAAGATGACAATACGTTTTCTCTAAACTGAATACATTTATACCAGTTCATGTGTTAGTTTAGTTTACTATAGCAAGTAGCCATTGTATTAACAGGTTGGAGTTATATGAAAATAATCCACTTCACAGAGGTGTAAAGGAATGCATCAGGCCAATTTTGTTAGTTGAATAGTATAAATAAAGGTTATATATGCACCTGACTGGTTAAGTTTAAGGAAACATCTTGTATATCCTGTATATATCATATATTTGTATATGATTCTGACTCCAAATCTGGATGGGCAAAAGTTGTAAAACCGATAAAAGGCTTTTCACATTGCTGAGCTAAACAGAGCTGCACTCACAGCACTGTCTCCGTGAATAGGCTGGTGGAAAATGAGTCTTAAAGCTAGTCACACCCTAAAAAAGAAAATCACACCTTTGACGATAAACATACTCTCTAAAACCTGTGATGTGTTTACACCTAGCAGGTATAACTGAAAAACACATGCATACATTCGTGGCAGTCAGTCCTTATTATTCAAGAAGGCTTGAGAAAGTAACAATTAGACATGTTGAGTCAGGCATCACACCCAGGAATGTACATGTTCACAAGTGATACCCACATGCTGCTGGTTAGAATGAAGCTCCTCGCCCAAATTGCGTAAATAAATAGTTTGTGTAACACTTTGTGAATGTTAAAACTATCATGCATAACAACCTTCATATTTTAACATCATTCACAAGGAACCTTCATTAGTTATTTTTTAATTCCATTAAGTAATTATTAAGTTCAATTATTTTAAATCAGTATTGTTGCTGGTGTCACTGACTGGGTTAGTCCTGTGCACCACAAGGCTGTATTAGTCTTTGCTGAGCTAAAGCCAAGGCATAATCTTCTGGCTCGATGGGGTTTAGTAAAGCTATTCCTGACCATCACTGATGTGAAAAGGGTTTTATAAATGAAATGTGATTGATTTGATCTAATACATGTCTTCGGGTATCAGGCAAAGGTACTCAACACGTTACAATGCCATCAATTGCTCTGACCTGGGTTCAAATAGTATTGAGCCTGTCTGGAGTGAGTGCCAGAAAGATGGGGTTTGCTCTTATGGGACTACTACAATATTTCCATTGTGCCGGTCAAGCTCAATCACTGACCACAGTGCGTTAGAGTATTTTAAATATATTATTTACAGCCAGGTCTGGTTCCAACCCTTCTGCCCTTGTGGTCTTGAGCAAGTCACATAAGCCCTAAACTGCTACCTGGGTACTGCTCTGAGACTTAGCTGGTGCTCCCAGACTGTTGTGTGAATCGTATGTCAGAGGGTTGGGTACTGTGACAGAAGAAATACAAATGTTATTTGTACTGATATATAAAGAGCTTTTCGAGGGGACTTATGTTTAACAAATAACTCATAAATGATGCTGACGAAATGTGTTATAATAGTTATGAATGTGTATATATATATATATATATATTTGTACCTTTATTTAACTAGGCATGTCAGTTAAGAACAAATTATTCTTTACAACGTCGGCCTACACCGGCCAAACCCGGACGACGCTGGGACAATTGTACGCCTTCCCATGGAACTCCCAAATACGTCCGGTTGTGATACAGCCTGGATTCGAGCCAGGGTGTCTGTAGTGACATCTCTAGCACTGAGACCTAGTGCCTTAGACTGCCTTGCCGCTCTTTGAACATCTGGAAAAAGTGCCATTCAAATATATTATTTTTATTAATACAATTAATGAAGTCCAACTCCACATAAAACTAGAAATCAGAAATCCAAGATAATTTCCTCCATTGTTGGGCTCACCATGTGGGGTCATTGTGACCCTCAATCATAGTTACCAGTTGATTACAACAATCACTTTTGTTAGAGATGTATAAACTGAATCTACCTTTAAAATAAATGTTGTGTAAAAAGATATGGGAAGTAGCACATGTGTGTGTGTGTAGGACTGTTAAATAGAAAAAGGATGACTGCTTACATTAGGCCATTGACTAAAATAAATGAATGGCTCCAAAGTTAAGTCAATTAAGTACAATGAAGCACATTTCTGGCTAATTGTATTTGTCAACTAAAACAGTTTACAATACAACAAGGTCAGTACATAACTGTTATTATACTCTCAAACAGATTCTTTACCCCTCCCTTTCTTTCAATTATTTTTTGTCCATCCCAAATTTTTTGTCAGAACACCTAACCAGTTTTCCATACCACGTCAGTACCTGAGGATATATATTTTTTAAGCTAAGTAACTCTGACATGCATTCCTCTGTCGTCACCTTTATCTTATTATCTTTGGTGCCTCCCAAAATATTACGTCACCTGAAAGACAGACAATTTGTGGCATCAAACCAGCCCTATAGTAATAGAAACTAGAAATACATTTTCATGACAGTATGCCTACTGTATCAACAATTGTAAGCTACCTCAACCCCATATTGTTATTTATATATATATATATATATATATATATATATTTTTTTTTGATTTTTTTGTTGCTATTTTGCACCCATTATCTCTACTTGCACATCATCATCTGCACCTCTATCACTCCAGTGTTAATGCTACATTGTAGTTATTTCGCCTCTATGGCCCATTTATTGCCTTACCTACCTAATCTTACTACATTTGCGCACACTGTACATAGATTTTTTACTGATTGTAAGTTTGTGTTGTGTTATTGATTGTGTTGTTTGTGTTGTGTTATTGATTGTAAGTTTGTTTGTCCCGTGTGTAACTCTGTTGTTTTTGTCGCACTGCTTTGCTTTATCTTGACCAGGTCGCAGTTGTAAATGAGAACTTGTTCTTAATCGGCCTACTTGGTTAAATAAAGGTGAAATTAAAAATACATTTAAAAAAAGCTTGAAATGTTTAACAGAACTAGAAAGATAATGAGATTTTAGAGTAGATATAAGCTAGATATTGTGATTGGTTAAAGACAAACAAGACATTGCTCAATTAATATTTGGAGAAATTACAGAAATAGAAGTGTTTGCTGTTAGTAAGTAATAACCTTTACTGTATAATGGAATATAAACATGGAAAGGTTTGATAAAATTTTTTTTTAAATAAATTGCACACAGTACAAAACATAGAAATACATACAAATATATCAAGGTAAAATGGTCTTATAAGAAAGGATAACAATCCCAAATTGATAATGTAAAGCAAAAACATTGAAACTTTGAAGATGATGGTTATTATGTATGTGTTATATATGAACACCATTACACTTTAGATGAACTACACCTACTATTCTGTCACAGAATATGGATAGGATTCAGAGTGAGTTGCTGGCAGACCATTTGAAAACTTTAAATTACTTCCTCTTTTTTTAAGTAACAGTTACATGATTTGCAGTGCCTTCAGAAGGTATTCATTCATACCTCTTGACTTATTTCACATTTTGTTGTGTTACAGCCTGAATTCAACATTGATTAAATAGAGATTTTACAACATTCTCAAACAGAGAATTAGTGAACATAAAAGTTCAATCAGGAGAAACAACAGGAATTATACATTTTAATGATCAAAAACATGACATTTCTACCTTGAAATTTTGAGGCATAGAGAAAGTCAAGATATCAGACCAGGGAGTTGACATAAATAATACTCTGAGCAAAAGAGAATGTTTTGGGATTTTCACCCTCCAGATATGAAAAGCCCATGCATGTTATGTAAATGTGAACATGAGTTAATTCTGCCACTTCAGATCACTCTGACGGTTTTTCTTATACAGTACCCAATGATTTATGAAAACTTCCTTGATAGGTCGATGTCCTCATTGTGATTTCACAGTCTTGTTTAATACATTTTATGTACACACTTTATTAGAATTATAAGAATACTTATGAAATGCCTGTTGTTATGCTAACATGCTTGTTTTCCTTAAACTCCAATCCCATTCAATGCATTGAACGGATGTGGGTGGAGCAATGTCTACATAAGGGCGTAAATTAAAAAGCTCTGATCAAGGCCTTGAGGCAGATATGTAAAGCTTAATACAGAGCAGTGATATTAGCAAGAGCAGTGTGCAGGTTTCTTATTTATTCATATCTTTTGAGGAATATAGAAATTGGATTGGTAAACTTTTGATAGCCAAGATTACTTTCAAGAGAAATCAGTAAAATGCTGATTTCTCTTGAAAAATTGCAACTCTAATATATTATTTTATGTATTATATTTTATATTTGAAACATCCACTTTGATGAACTACACCAATTACTTTCACAGAATATGTATAGAATTCAGAATTAATTGCTGGGAGCTGGCAGACCATTTGAAAATTTGAAATGACTTTTCCTCTTTTATGAAGTAACATGATTGACATGATGCAGTAATAGGCTGATTTCTCATGCAAAAAATGCAATACAACTGGATTTTACTCTGTAATTTCACTACGGTGAATACATCCATGTTCACAGCAGTTATAGTGGCTATTGTGAAATTATTCACACCCATGAAAACCTTTATTCAATGAGATGTCTTGCATGCATAGTTATTCACACCTCTGGCACAACAAAATGAGTTCAAGTGCATACATTTGCTTAACAAGTGTCGTGGCATTTTTCTACTTTACCAAATGAGGAGAGTTACAAACTACACACCAGTCAGAGTTATACTTAAATTACATATTTAATAATAATAAGAGCTTTGCAATAGCCTTTTTTCACTTTCAATGATGCGCTATCTCTAATGAACCATTGAAAAAAATGTCATTATCACACTGCTGTAACATCTATTAGTTTAATTATATTACCACACTACTGTAAATAAAAAATGCAACTCAGGTGTGGTAATCTCAATAAGGTATTATAGGTAATATTATTATCAATCAAGGGAATCATTTCAGTATTTAATTTATGTAGCTATAAATTATAATTGTTTATTGTATATAATCAAGATGTAAAAAAACTGCACCATGTTGATGAAGGGTAATCTTGGAAATAATGTTATTGTGCACAATAAACAAATGAACCATTCATCTAATAAACCAGTGTTTTTATGGTGGATTATCCTTGGAGTTCTGACCACAACTGCAGTTGACACATCTGCAGCTCCTACTACAACGACCACAACTGAAGCTCCTACGACAACTGTAGCTACAACTACAACAACTATAGGTCTTATGACAACTACAACAGCACCTTCTACTGCAGATCCTACTACAACAACGGTAGCTCCAATGACCACTATGAATGCAGTACCTACTACGAAAACTACAACTGCAGGACCTACAATGACAACTGCAGGTCCTACAATGACAACTGCAGGTCCTACAACAACTGTATCTCCTTCGACCACTACGACTGAAGCGCCTACTACCAAAACTGCAAGTGAAACTCCTATGACAACCACAACTGCAGCATCTGCTACGACAACTATAACTGAAGCTTCTAAGACCACTACAGCAGAATAACCTACGGGTACAATGACAACTGTAGCTCTTAAAACAACTACAACTGCAGCACTAACTAAGACCAGTACAACTGCACATCTTCAGGACCGACAACGATAACTACAGGTCCTACGACAACTGCAGCTCTTTTAACAACTGTTGCTCACGAAACTACAATTGAAACTCCAATGACAACCACACCTGCAGCACCTGCTACGAGAACAACAACTGAAGAACCTACGACCACTAAAACAGCAGCACCTACTAAGACAACTACAATTGAAACTCCAACGCCAACCACACCTGCAGCACCTACTACTACAATAACAACTGAAGCTCCAAAGTCCACTACAACAACAGCTACTACGACAACTACAATTGAAGCTCCTATGACAACCACAACACCTACTACTACAATGACAACTGTAGCACCTACAACAACAACTGTAGCTCTTACTGCTACAATGACAACTGTAGCTCCTACAACTTCTTCAACTGAATCACCTGCTACAACAACTGCATCTTCAGCTTCCAAGGCAACCACAACTGCAGCTCCTTTTACAACAACTTTAAATCCTACGACCACGAAAACAGAAGCACCTACGACAACAACTGTAGCTCCTACGACCACTACAACGACATCTACAAGTGAAAATCCCACGACAACCACAACTGCCACACCTGCTACGAAAACTACAACTGAAGCCTCTACAACAACTACAAATGTAGCACCTACGACAACAACTGTAGCTCCTATGACAACAACTGTAGATACTACGACAACTACAACTGCAGCACCTACTTCAACAACCACGGCAGCACCTACTACTACAATGACAACTGCTGCACCTACAACTGTAACACCTTTGACAACAATTTCAGCTTCTATGACAATCCCAACTGCAGTTCCTCCTACAACAACTTTAGATCCTAAACCTGTAACTGTAGCTCATACGACAACAAATATAGCTACTACTACAACAACCATGACTGTAGCACCTACTACGACAACTACAAATGTAGCTCCTACGATAACCGCAATTTTGGCTAAAGCTACAACCACAACTTTAGCTCCTACTACAACCACAACAGCAGCACCTACATCAACCACTACAGCTCTTACTATAACAACTGTAGATACTACGACAACTACAACTGCAGCTCCTATGACAACCGCAACTGCAGCTCCTACTATAACAACTGTAGCTCCTACGTCAACTGTTGTGCCTACGACCACTACATCTACCGTACCTACAACAACAACTACAGCTCTTACTACAATAACTGTAGCTCCTACAACCAGCACAACAACAGCTGCTACGACAATCAATGAATCTCTTACTACAACAACTGTAGGTCCTAATACTGCTACAAATGCAGCATCTACTATGACAACTACAACTGCAGCTCTTACGACAACAACAATTGCTTCTAAATATGTTTCTAGATTCTAAGAGTATGACAAATGACTGGTTTAGAGTCATAGGTGGCTTTTTTCACATATACTGGACTATTAACAAGTGCAGGGAGTGAGGAACGTTGACAGGAGGCCTGCTCAATCAAAAGCCATCATTGTGTCGCATCCCAGGTAAACTTTTGCAACAGAAAGACACAATGTTCAGATTAACAGCCCAATAATACAGTTTAAAGTGAGGAAGGCCATAGCCCCCCCTCTATCTTGTACTTGCATAAATGCTTCCTTGAAATTCTGGCTGCCTTGTTATCCCATAAAAATGGAATTACTATTGAATCCAGTTTCTTAAAATAGCTTTGTGGTATGAAATTGGGTAGACATTGGAAGAGGTAAAGAAACCTGGGTAGGACAACCCTTTTAATAACGTTTATACGACCAACCAAGGAGATAGGCAGAGTTTTCCAAAAATCTATATTTTATTTAAGCTGATAAATTTGCATGTCCCAATTTGCTTTCAATAGCTGATCAAGTTCTCTTGTCATTACAATGCCAAGGCTTGTGAACTTGTCCATCACTGTTCTAAATGGGGTAGATTGCAGAAATTGCATATCCACAGTCCGTGATATCGGCATCAATTCGCTTTTTTGGCCCTCTTTGTTTCTTGGGACCTAGAACAAGCATTTCATTTCATTTCTGTTTTGTCCGAGTTTAAAAGTAGAACATTCACCGCCATCCACTTCCTTATGTCTGAAACACAGGCTTCCAGGTTAACATTATGTTTCCGAATGACATCACCAAGACGTAGAATATATAGTGAAAACAATAGTGGTCCTAAAACAGAGCCTTGAGGAACACGAAATTTACAGTTGATTTGAGGACAAACCATCCCTAGAGACAAACTGATATCAGGGGCCTTGCTGTTTGGAAATTGTGTTATCGCTGTGTTAATTTCCTCTAAAGTTATCCCAGCATCGAGTGCAGCAGCTGCCCCCCTGTCTAGTTTAGGAAGTTCACATTCAGTGAGAAAGTGTTCCATAGTTTGTGGATCAGTAGCATCACATTTTGATTGATATAGCTCTGAGTAAAACTACGCAAAGCATTTATTAATATTCTGCGGTTAATATTCTGCGGATCTGTTACTATTTTACCCTTCGTGTCTTTTATTTTGTGAAAAGCTCTAGATGCCTGTACATGACTGAGCTGTCTTGCTAATAATTTATGTGGTTTGTCACCCAGTTCAAAACAACGTTGTTGCGTTCTAGCAAGTAAAGAGCCCATTCATATTTCAACTTTGATCTTCTCAAGGACTGCATTCGAGGAATTCTTCTGAAAAACGTTCTTATAATCCCCTAACTCTTTTTTATTTCTCTCATCCTAGTATTGGCACGTTTCTTCCTCTCTGATGTATAAGAAATCATGTAACCTCTAATCACAGCCTTTAGAGATTCCCAAAGGGTGGAGTCGTCAACATCCCCCTTGTCGTTAGCTCAAAGGAAAAAGGCAATCTGCTCCTTCAAATACTGACAAAAAGTCTCATCTTTCAACAAGTATGCGTCTAAGGGCCACGGTCGCCGACCTTTAGCATATTGTCGAGTTTCAGCACCATGGACAGGAGAGTGGTCCATAATTAGAGTAGGGTGATAGGTACCCGACGCAGCTGCTGAAATTAGTTTGGAGTCCAACAAAAAAATGTTAACTCTGGAATATGATTTATGAACTGACAAAAATAAAGAATAATCCCTATCTGTTTGGTGCGTCAGTCTCCAAATATCGACAATGTTAAGGTTTGTCATCAATGTATTTAGACAGACACTAGCATTTGAGTGTTGAAGTGACCTTGATAGCTATTTATCTAAAAGAGGATCTAACGTACAGTTAAAGTCACCTCCAACAACACTTGTATGGCTTTAAATACCATTTGAAAAAATAATAGATCATTGAAGTTGGGTCCATATAAATTGACCAAGGTAAATGGTTTCGAATTCAGTGTACCAGCCACAATAATATACCTACCATTAGGATCTTAAATCGAGTATGAGTAAACAAAAGAAATGTTGCTACCCCTCTCGCCTTTGCATCAAAATTAGACTGGTATATCTGACCGATCCAGCCTACTTGCAGTTTGACCCTAGCGTTTAATATGAGTTTCTTGAAGAAGCACTATGTCAGTGCCCAGTGATTTAAGATGAGAAAAAACATTAGCTTGTTTCATGAGATGCCCTAAGCCATTACAGTTCCAGCTGACTATCTTCATTCCACCAGGTCTACTCTGTGCTCGGTCACTGTGTGGCATTTCTTATTTTAGAGCAAATTGTTGCTGTCATACAAAACCCAAAAGAAAAATGTCCCGCCGTGTGGGAGCTTGTCCTGCCACCTGTATTAAATGTGAACATAAAACACAGACCCCATCCCCCCTCCCGTCCCATTACTTAGTGACTTCCCCGAACGAAGCACTCCTTGACTACCACACAAACCTTAGTGTGTCTAGACATACAACTTGAACTAACTCATCATCTAGATATGCTCCACATATAAACTAATATTAAATAACCCTTCTCTCAAGTTAGGGGGTGAGTGGCGCTAAAACATGATATGGCTAATATAGCATTGTTTAACCTAACATCTCACCCATCATATAAGTCCCAAATTCTGATCTTCTGATCGAAAAGACATAGGCAGGAAATTCAAACACATTCCTGGCCTGTATTTAGCCATTTAGCCGGTTGACACAGCCGTTCTGTATCCTCAGCCAGGGAGCTTGCTTGACAAGAACAGATCGGACTCTTTTGGGTTGTCAAACGTACGTGTTCATCCCTCGACTGTCACCTTAAACCGGGCTGGGAAGAGGAATCCATATCAGATGTTGGCAGCCCTGCATTTCTTGCATAACTCATCATACTCTTTCCGCTGGTTCCTCACCTCCAAAGTAAGATCTGGGTAGAAAGACACCCTGGCTCCGTTGTAGTTAAGGGGGAACTTTTGACTAGTCAGCTTGAGGATGAGATCCCTGGTCTGGGTATATTGCAGCCGTGCGATGAATGGCCTTTGTGGCGCCCATGGCCAGCTTCGTTGCCTGTGATCTGTGTGCACGGTCGATCAGGGTGGCCATTTTGAAGTGTTCACTCCCCAGCAATGCCGGTATCAGCTCTGAGACAAATTCAGTGGGTTTCCCTTTCTCAGTGTCCTGGATCCCAATTATTTGGATGTTCTGGCGTCTTGAATGCGACTCGAGCATTTCCAAATCGGGCTTTCGGGGTTTTGTTGTCATTTTTGAACGTGCACTGTTTCTCTATGTCCTGTAGCCTGGCCTCGTGATCGACTGTCGTCTGCTCAACCTCATGCACCCTGCCCCTAGTTGCCTTCACAGTTTCAGTCAATATCCCAATACTCTTTGAGATATCAGCCAACCTTGTGTCCACCTTCTTGCTTAGTGAGTTTATAGCAGCCAGTAGGTCACTTTGAGTAGGTTATGTGGGGAACTCTTGGGAGCTAGCATCTTCAGCTAACTCCTCGTGGGTCGGTGATGTTGAAATTGGTTTGTTGTCTATCTCATTCACATTATCTTGTTTAGCACCCCCTTTTATGTGCCTTTTCCCTTTGTCATATTGCCAAACAATGTTTGAAGTATAAGTTGTGAGAGGTTAACCACTCTGAGATATGTGGGACGCGAGCCAGGGAAAATGCAGAGCGCCAAATTCAAATACATTACTATAAAAATCAAACTTTCATTAAATCTAGGTGGCTCCCATTTTTGCTGTAGTGTTTCCAAGCGCGTGGAAGAAAGCGCGTTCTTTGGTACTTTTCTCCGGTAAAGACAATAACGATTCTCCGTCTTAAATGTTATCATTTATTTACGTATTAGGGTACCTAAGGTTTGATTATAAACGTTTTTCGACTTGTTTGGAAAACTTTATTAGAAATGTTTGGGATACATTTTGTATGCATTTTGATGGAGGTTAAATTGGTGGATTATTGACTGAAGCGCGCAAGCTAAACTGAGTTTTTATGGATATAAAGAAGGACATTATCTAACACCATTTGTGATGCATCTGGGACCTTTTGGAGTGCCAACAGAAGAAGATCATCAAAGGTAAGGCATTTATTATATCTCTATTTCTGACTTTCGTGGCGCACCTGCCTGGTGGAAATAGGTTTTTCATGCTTTTGTATGCAGGGAGCTGTCCTCAGATTATCGCATTGTGTGTTTTTGCCATCAAGCCTTTTGAAATCTAACACAGCGGCTGGATTAACAAGAAGTTATGCTTTATGTTGATGTATTACACTTGTGATTTTATGAATGTTAAATATGTATAATTCTGTAGTTTGAATTTCGCGCTCCGCAATTTCACCGGATATTGACCAGGTGGGACGATACCATCCCACCTGCCCATAAGAAGTTAACTGCACTATGTGAATAGGTTGGACAATATGAGCCTTACAAACTAAAGTTGTAGAGATAAACAATACTTTCTTGGTGATGCAGATGTGTGCCTCAAATGAGAAGGTAAAAATCAAAAAAGTTTCTGGTGGTGGGGAAGCTGCGATGGTGTCATCATCCAGAGAAAGGGAGAATGTCCTCAGCCAGGTCTATGCACTCTTAGAGCCAATATGCCAAGACATGTTTTGATGCAATTACGTTTCAGGAAGTTCAACTGCATCCATCTTTTGATTGCATCTAGACAGTCTGGCAGTTTAGTTGTAACAGTATGTAAGAATATGTCGAAGATAAATACAACGCGTAGACAGAGGTCAATAGAGGGAAATAGTGTTTTTTCTGTAATAGGGAATTATTGATCAATGGTTCAGAAACATGGGAGGAATATGTCTTCTGAAATAGGATACTTGCTATTTGGCCATTGGTGTCACGTGTGCTCCCTCTATGGTCTCTAGGTCACCAGGCTGCTCGTTATGGCACACACCTGTCACCATCGTTACACGCACCTGCGTGTCATCAGACTCACCTGGACTCCATCACCTCCTTGATTACCTGCCCTATATTAGTCACTCCCTTGGATTATGTTACGTTTATTTATTAAAACACTCACTCCCTGAACGTGCTTCCTGACTCAGCACACTCGGTACAATTGGCTAGTTTTATTGCAAGGAATTCTAATTGGTCAGGCTAGGGCTGGATTATAAAACTACATGCTGTTCCTTTGTTCAGTGGAGACAGGCTGAGGACAGGGGAGACTGAACATCTACCTCCAAGCATAACATCTATGATTATTCCTCTTTGAATTAACCTATTTTCCTCCCTCTGATTTGTTTGGGGGTTTGTGTAATTGAAGAATAACATCAACTGCTAACATTTAGTGCCGTGACGCGGATGAATTGGTGTGTGTTGGCCATAATTCATCCCCATGCAGTGTTCACCATAGATTTGATTAATCCATTTCCAAAATTCCAAACTAAATTGAAAACTAAATTGAACATCTGTATATCGAAAAGACACATTTTGGTTTGTAACCCTGAAAAATGTCTTTCAAGTTTCCAAATTGAGCCCCGTTTCAAATGATCACTCTTTGAGAATAACTGTTCAAGAAGAGAGATGTGAATCACTTCACACTGTTCTGTTCTATTTTATTCGCTTATATTACATGTTTTTACTATAAAATAGATATCTTGACTGTGATAAGGGCTCCGTAAATAAGAGCTAAATTAACAAAACAAGGCTGACATTTTACAGCCGTAGGCTTCTACAAGCCGGCGCCACACTGCTGAGGTTACCTTTCTGTTCCAGGATATAACTAGTTGCTATTATAGTTTCATTAAATGAATCTTCACTGGCACTTGTTTTTTTATAATAATGAATATATAGTACCAGTCAATTTTAGACAGACCTACTCATTCCTGGGTTTTTCTACATTGTAGAATAATAGTGAAGACATGAAAACTATGAAATAACACACATGGAATCCATGTAGAAACCAAAAAAGTGTTATACAAATCAAAATATATTTTAGATTTTAGATTCTTCAAAGTAGCCAGCCTTTGCCTTGATTACAGCTTTGCACACATTTGGCATTCTCTCAACCAGCTTCATGAGGAATGCTTTTCCAACAGTTTACTGCCAATAAAAGTAATTTGTTACATTACACCGTTACTTACTATGGAAAGTAACTCGTTAATTTATTTTTGTGTTACCAAAAACCCTCTTAAAATTCCTTAGTTATTGCTATGCCCAGTAGAGGGTGTACACTACCGTAGAATGGTTGCCTACTTAGCAAGTACCATCACATGGGTGTGATCGTTCTACATTGGTCCCTGAAGCCTACGATCACACCCGTGTGATTAGAACTTAGTGTGTGAATGATGCAACAATCAGCATTTGAGCTGGCCACACTTTTTTTTTGAAACTATTTACACAAACACAGTCCTTAAAAAGTTATGTCCAGAATGTGAGCAGTTTATTTTTGGATGCAATGTTCAGATATTCACAGAAGTATCTATAGCATAACACAAATCATCCAAACCGGAAAAATGTAGGCTACATTTGTCATAATGCTGAGGAAAGATTGACGCAACACAAGCGGTCATATTTTATAACTCTCGGCTGACAAAAACGACAATATGAATTAGCTAATAGCAATTACAATGTATAATTAATGACATCAAGGGTGAACTCACCATTGATTGAAATACTTGAGCAAAACACTGTCTAGAAATCGAAAGTAATCCGACGATTAGTTTCAGCGCCGCCATGCTTTTTTTCATCACAGAAACCAAAGATAAAAAGAGAAGACAAGATGAGTTTGGTCTGTTAATAGTAAACATGTTGAAGGGGTGTGTTGTCTACCATCGTTCACATCCCACCATTCACTTCCTGAAGTTCTCAAAAAACGAGTGAACCCTTACACACCTCATTTTGTTATAGCAACTTTGGTCCGACAGACGATTACGTGAAACCCAGAATGCATTGTATGTCAACAAACATGGCTCCATACACAGCTGGAATTGGCTTAGCTCATCATAATCAGTAAAACCTTCAAAAAAGTATTTTACACACATATGTGCCCATTACAAACTAGGCAAGAATCAGAATGCATGATTTATCACCGGTACTTGAAAAACATGTGAATAAAACAGTAAACATATCAATAATTACCGCACAAAACATTTACTGATAGTGATTTTTTTTATACAAATGGTGCATGCAGGCAGTCAATCACTTAACCTCTCACTCCCACTCTGAGCTATTCAGTGTTGTTGTTTATGTATGTAGCTAGTTAGATAAGCTGTAGCATTAGCAATGTATTTCAAAAGGTGACAACTCACAAATGTGGAAATTCTGGCGATTTAAAAAAAATTCTGACAGTGAGTCTGAAAGTCAGGAATCAGATTCTGACAGTGACAGTGAGGAGCTGCCTCCCAGCCATTGAGAACCCTGAATCTGAGGACCCCTTGTCCACTGACAAAGTCAAAGTTCCCTTTGAAGATGCTGGTGGTGATGGAGGCAGACCGACAGTGGATGAAGTACAGGAGTTCTGTGGTAGCTGGAAGGCTGCCAGCCATTTCACCCCTCCTGGCTCTGCTGTTTGCTTTGATGAGTCCCAGTCTGGAGTGCAACGCCCCTTGCCATTTCCATCCGAGGCAGAGAGCTTCAAGTTGGTTCTGACAGAGGAGCTGGTGGGAGACATAGCAGAGACCAATCGCTATGCCTTGGAGCTACAAGAGAAGAGAGAGCCAGGAGTTTGGGGGGGGGGGGGGGACAACCACAATTAGTGAAATGTGTACCTTCCCGGTGACAGTCCTTCTCATGGGGATAGTAAAGAAGAACTCATAGTAAAGAAGAATTCACTATGAGAATACTGGAGCACAGATCCTATGTTTGCAACTCCCTTCTTTGCCACCGTCTTTTCCAGAGACTGCTTCCTAGTTCTGCTGCGATGACTGCATTTCATCAACAATGCTACTAACATCCTAAATGACCCGTTGTACAAAATAAGAAATGTCAACAGCTGGCAGTAAAGTGTCATGACAAACGAGATATTCATGTCCTCTCCACTGTCCGTACAGTAACCATGTCGGCCACAGGAAGGAGGACCATCTGACGGGAGAGAGAAAAATCAAACCAGAATGCGTGCTTGACTATAACCTCAAAATGGGGGCAGTGGATAAGGCGGACAAGTGATATAAGAAGATATTTTTAAAGTTTTCCAGGGTAACTTCAAAATACAACAAGACAACACTTCTCTGACGCAATTAACATTGTTTTACAGAGCTAATAGAAGAATGTAGCTAGCAACATGAGCACGATTGAATATAACACCATAAAGGTTATGAAATGAGTAACGTTATCTAGCATGTCCACTGTTATAAGGAATATACACAAAAATATTATGCTACAGTAGAAACGACAACACGACATGCAGAAACTATTATAACGTAATAAGGCACTTACTTTGATAGAAACACACGCATTTCCAAAGTTATTATTGGTAACGAAAACAACTGTGACTGCGATGAAGGCAACAGACGGAAAATGTGAACACGTGTGTGTGTGTGTGTGTGTGTGTGTGTGTGTGTGTGTGTGTGTGTGTGTGCAGGACCGGAGTTGAGCAAGTGTCTGCAGACTTGAACTGCACAAACAATTGGGAAGTGTTTGGGAATTTTTGTCCCGGTCAGAAATGTCAAAACAATGTATTGGTCCGCAACAGTAAAAATTACTACTTTTATGTGAATGAAGAGGTGGAGCACACATTTCAAACTGTTCTTAGAAAATAAAAAACTTGTTCAAAAATAATTTGAAATTGACAAATTGAAAACAGCCTATAAATAAAAACAGGCTGTGTGCGTTGGTTTGAGGTCAGCGCGGACTAAATGGACTGTCGACCAACAATCACATTCTAGAATGGAGAGAACGTTCTAACATCACGTGCATAAAAACTCACGCTAGGGCGACCATTAGAGATATTTGGAACTCACACATGAAATTAGTACTCACGGGATATTCAAAGTGGAACGTTACATGGAACCCAAACCGGCTGCGTGCGTGGGCCATCGTGCAGAAATGTATTTTGTCCCCCCACACTAAATGCAATCACAACACGCAGGTTAAAATATCCAAGCAAACTCTGAACCAATTACATTAATTTGGGGACATGTTGAAAAGCATTAAACATTTATGGAGATTTTGCTTGCTTGCACTTGCTAGCTAATTTGTCCTGGGATATAAACATTCAGTTTTTATTTTACCTGAAATGCACAAGGTCCTCTACTCTGACAATTAATCCACACATAAAACGGTCAACCCGAATCATTTCTAATCATCTCTCCTCCTTCCAGGCCTTTTCTTCTCTGGACTTTATATTTTGCGATTAGCAACTTTCATAAATTAGGTGCATTACCGCCACCGACCTTGTTCGTCTTTCAGTCACCCACGTGGGTATAACCAATGAGGAGGTGGCACGTGGGTACCTGCTTCTATAAACCAATGAGGAGATGGGAGAGGCAGGACTTGCAGCGCGATCTGCGTCACAAATAGAACTGACTTCTATTTTAGCCCTCGGCAACGCAGACGCGTTGGCGCACCCGAGCAATGTGGGTGCAATAATTGAATAATCTAGATTTCAAAATGTATTTTGCCATGCTCACGCACGCGATACGAGCGGTGTAGTCAGGGTATTATGCTCAGCACCTAAAGGATTGTCAATGCGCCACATCATGGGAGAGCTCAAGACTGAGGTTGGTCAGATTCCCTAATAGTTTTTTCAGTTCTTTTAGTAAATTGAACTGTGTATTTTGCAAGAAACTATGTCTTATTTTTTTTAAATCTCATTATTATTTGGCCTTTGTAGTTCAGCAGCCTATTGAAATGTAACTGTTCCACAAAAAATGAGTGATGGAGGAGAAATGTATACAGATTATGATAATTGTCACACCCTGACCATAGAGAGCCTTTGTTTTTTTATGGTATAGTAGGTCAGGGCATATTTGGGGGGGGTTTTAGTTGTTGTCTTGCTTTATTGTTTTGTGCATTTCAAATAAATAATGTGGAAACCATATTGCGTTGCAGCTTGGTCCGTTATTTATTCCAGTGAACGTGACAATAATAAAGATGTATGAACAATAGCCTTTGTGTTCTGACAAAATTCTACATTAAACTATCGAATGTCTGATGAATGCAAAGAAAACAAAATAAATCTAGCTAAATCCAACGCGTCAAAGGGGCATTGTCCATGAATCAAAAACAACATTAAGGCAGCTTTATGAAAGTCACTAAATACAGCCTACTAAGTCACAACAAACCCGACTTGAAGTATCGACATGAACATTTAAATAACCCGCGCACTAAACTGCTGACCACGAATGCAAACTGTCAAATAAATCCCAAAACATATAGCATTGAAATAAATGGCATGCGATCACAGGAATTACTTACAATCATCAAAGACGCATACATTTTCATTGTGTTCTCGGGGTGACAGGTTTAACCGAACAGAAATCTAACCTTTACTGTTTTGGAGCAGAAAAACCTTCATACTCAGCATCAACGTCAATCGGCTGGCTAGGGTCTTTCTCCACCAGTCTTGTGGAGCTGTGCTTGGCCTGAAGGTGCTTCTTGATATTTGAAGTTGAGTTCTTCGCAGCTGACAGGCGCTTATCCCCGAGGCACCTTTTGCGTTCCAATTATTGTGAATACTTCCACGGTGTAAAGGCTGTTGTCTCTGCCATATTGCTAGCTATATTCCCGCCACAACGTTCTTGAAGAAACAGGAAGAGCGTGAGTTTAGGGGTGAGATTAGAACTTTTGGGGAGGCAACATTTAAAAAAATAAAAAGGAAATCGTATTTAAAAGCAACGAGTTGTTAAAAAAAGTAACTAATTACTTAAATTGAAAAACTAAAGCATTAAGTTACTTTGGAACATGTCACTCCCAAAACTACTAAATGTATATGAAGTAGTTTTAAAATCTCATATGTAAAAAAAAACATTGGAACCATTTAAAGGCTTAACCGCTAGGTTTTATGGGCATTATGACTCATACTGTGTTACTCAATTCAGATGTGCCTTTTGTTATTTAAATCAGGTGTTAAATGAGGTGAAAAGGAGACTGGAGTGCTGTCATGTATTGATGTGACGTACTGAGAGAGGACGTCACCACGTCAGTAAAGGAATGTGAGGGGATTACAGACAGTGCTGGAGTAAAGACATGTTGAAGTTTACCTCTGAGTCTGGTTGATTAAATTCAGTATAATATCTTAATTTAATACGAGTATAAGATTGAACAATGGCGACGAGGATAACGTTTGAAAACGATAGTTAAATCTGAAAATGTCAGTGTCGTCAAGATCGAAAACACAGTGCCAAAGTTTGACTGCTACAGTGAGCCTTCTTACAATAGGTCCACGCTGGACCAGTTGGTTGATGACATTTGAGCTGTTCGCAGATGGTAAAAGATTAATACTATCACAAGCCCATCAGACTGCTAAGCAGCAATCACTAATTCAGAGAGGCTGCTGCCCACATTGAGACCCAATCACTGGACACTTTAATAAATGGATCACTAGTCACTTTAAACAATGCCACATTAATAATGTTTACATATTTTACATTACTCATATCGCATGTATATACTGTATTTTATACCATCTACTGCACCTTGCCTATGCCGCTCGGCCATCGCTTATCCATATATTTATATGTACAAATTCTCATTCACTCCTTTAGATTTGTGTGTATTAGGTAGTTGTTGGGAATTGTTAGATTATTTGTTAGATATTACTGCACTGTTGGAATTAGAACACTCACATTAACATCTGCTAACCATGTGTATGTGACCAATAAAATTAGATTTGATTATTTTCCTACTTGGATGGCACTTCCAGAAGCTTGAGGGCCAGATTCTCAGGATGGGTAATGTATTGTATAAGTACATATTCATTACAAGTAAGTACTCCTCACGATACACTTAATTTTAACCAGCTAAATCCTGTGTAACAACTAGTAATTACATTGTATTTAGGCAAACATGACCTGTGCTTTGAAATAGTGTATTGTTCCTAATCTGGGATGATACCAGTGTTGCCAACTCCTCAGTAAGGAAAGTAGCTATTGGCTGTCCTAAAAGTCGCTAAATGACGCCATCACCTAATTTGCATAATTGGCCATGTAATTGTGATGGATGCTGTAGGAGAGAGGAATAACGTCACGGGAGAGACAAAAAGTGAGTAAAGAACACCCGAAATATGTTTAGAACTCCAAATGAACTTTCTTCTGTCGATTCTTGATTTCCAACCCTCCTCCTTTATCCGGCCTTGGGACTGGCAAAAGTGACCCTCTGGCGAAGTTACTTCGTTTTTTATTTGATTTATTAGATTTTTTTTTGTTTGTTTTGTTTTTTAACCTTATCGTCCACTTAGGAGCCTAAAACAAGTCACAGTAAAACAGTAAAACATGAACATTTTTAACCATAACATTTAAAAACATTTTTTTTTGTATACAATCTACATTAACAATCTAAATGGACCAAAAAGAGACAATAGAAAAAACTGTCAATGGCAATGTGAGAAAATTATGGTAACTAGTCTGGCCCTAATTCAGGTAAATTGTTTTGTTAATGTAAATCACTAGATTTTTTGCTAGTTGCTTTTTAGAAAATGTGTTGCTAGAGGGGTCTGAAAACTCACTAAATATAGCAACAAAGTTGGATTAGATCTGTTTTCATAAACTAAGCACTAACACCATCTTCCATGTCATAGCATTCAAACATAAAACAAGGAGGATGTTCCTTGTTATGGATGTAGAGGTATGTTCAATAGAACAGATTCTAAGAATCTCAAACACCTTTCAACGTCACGGGAGACGACAGGAAGACGTCAGGGAGTGATACAACTCATGAAAGAACATTCCTTTTTATCATATGGAATCCAATGACAAGCCAAACCAGTGTTTAATCATCAATGATTGTTTAGGGTGTGGCAAGTCACAGAACGGTGTAGTTATTGGTAGACGGCAACAGCTAAAACAACAATAAATAATTAGAAAACATTAAATCACAGTAAATGAATATCCAAATTGTGTTAAGTGTAAGTTGTACAATTCACATCTGATAAATATAATAATAATGATTAAACTGGCGACATCGAGCGCCGGAGAGGGGGAATGGGTGTAGACGTGACAGTTGGGATGTTTGCCAAAAACAAATCACGGGTCAAAACACTGAGGCAACTTGCCAACACTTTTTGACTGGGGATAGTGCTCTTTGCAAGATGACAGTACATTTTCTTTCGGATTAATACATTTCTACCAGTAGTTAGTTTAGTTTAATATGGCAAGTAGCTGTTATATAAGCAGGATGGAGTTCTATGGAAATAATTCACTTCACAGAGGTATAAAGGAATGCATCAGACCAATTTTGATAGTACAAAAGTATAAATAAAGGTAATAAGTTTTAGGAAAAATACAGTATATCCTGTATTAAAACAGTCCTTATTAGTCAACGCGGCATGAGATAGTAACAATTAGACATTTTTTAAAATGATTTAACTAGGCAAGTCAGTTAAGAACAAATTCTTAATTTCGATGACGTCCTAGGGCATGTTGAGTCAGGCATCACACTCCAAATCTCCATGTTCACAAGTGATACCCACATGTTGCTGGTTAGAATGAAGCTCCTCACCCA
The DNA here is from genome assembly GCF_057628025.1 of Oncorhynchus mykiss. Classification (NCBI taxonomy): domain Eukaryota; kingdom Metazoa; phylum Chordata; class Actinopteri; order Salmoniformes; family Salmonidae; genus Oncorhynchus; species Oncorhynchus mykiss. Next base: position 51,583,985 of record NC_143039.1, on the reverse strand, counting down.
AAATGCTAAATAAGTCGTTTGGGTAACACTTTGTGAATGTTAAAAGTATCATGCATAACAACCGTCATATTTTAACATCATTTATTAGGAACCTTCAAAATAAGTGATTTTGTCATTACAGAAAGTTATTAAGGTATTATGAAGTTAAATTGTTTTAGTTGAAATAGTCTGGTCTGAGTGAACACTATTGTTGCTGGTGTTACTGACTGGGTTAGTCCTGTGCACCACAAGGCTGTATTAGTCTTTGCTGAGCTAAAGCCAAGGCATAATCTTCTGGCTCGATGGGGTTTAGGTCGGTTTCAGTAAAGCAATTCCTGACCAACACTAATTCATAAAGCCCTTTTTTTTACAGCAAATGTGATTGATTGATTTGATCTAATACATGTCTTCGGGTATCAGGCAAAGTTACTCAACATGTTAAAATTCCATCAATTGCTCTGACCTGGGTTCAAATAGTATTGAGCCTGTCTGGAGTGAGTGCCAGAAAGATGGCGGTTTTCTCTTTTGGGACTACTACAATGGTTCCATTGTGCCAGGCAAGCTCAATCACCGACCACAGTCAGTTAGAGTATTTGAAATATATTATTTACAGACAGGTCTGGATCCAACCCTTCTGCTCTTGTGGCCTTGAGCAAGTCACATAACCCCTAATCTGCTACCTGGGTACTGCTCTGAGGCTTCCCTGGTGCTCCCAGATTGTTGTGTGATTAGTATGTCAGAGGGATGTGTACTTTGACGGAATAAATCAAATATTTATCAAATTCCTCATGACTGATGTTGAATAAATGTGTTCTAATAGTTGTTATGAATGACACTGGAACACTCATCAAGGTGTTATGTATTACCCACCTTTGTTTCAGATCAACTAATGCAACATTGGCATGCAGAATTTTCCCCTTGGTTGAGAGGAACTCCCTGAGGAAGACAGGAAAACTGTGCATCAAGGTTTAACCCTAAATAAAGTGATTCTGACAGTCAGCTGGAGAGGGAAAACCTGCATACTTCAGATCCACGTTTGTGTTGCCAGGAACCTTGCAGAGGTTAAATGTGCACCCAGAAATAGGTCAATACTATTATGCATTTACTTTTTGATAGCTTTACTAAAGATTTTAGTCCTTAGTCCCCGAGTCCTTAATGGGGAAATCTGGGATTCAAACAACAACAATGCGGACACCCCACCACTTTAGTAAACGTAATCACTCTCAAATTCATAGATGTAGCTATGGATGCAAGGACTGACCATCCATGATATCAAAATGATGAGGACCAAGGCACTCTTCAAAATACTGAAACACTATTGTCGTGTCATGTTAATGTTCAATAGAAAATATAAAAAATAACTTGAACACATTTCATTATCATAGAGAGATACAAGTCTTTAAATATGTATTTATTTTAAATCGAGCCACGATACAGATTTTTATTAATATCTCCAAATATATCAACTGTAAAGTCCAAAAAATGTAAATGTATTTCGCACACAATATTTTATCAGAATTTTTTTTGTTATTTTATTATACATTTCTTTCTTTCTTTTCAGCAGGTACACACAAATGTTTAGGTGTCAACATTCTTCATTGTAAGCAATCATTTAAAAATGATTTTAGCATCTGGAAAATGCTCCATCAGGAATCCAAGATAATTTCCTCCATTGTTGGGCTCACCATTTGGGGTCATTGTGACCCTCAATCATATTTACCAGCTGATTACAACAAATCTTGACATCACTTTTGTTAGAGATTCATAAACTGAATCTACTGTTAAAAGATGTGAGAGTGTAGAACTTTTAAATAGAAAAAGGCTGACTGTTTACTTCAGGCCACTGATTTAATTAAATGAATGGCTCCTAAGTTAAGTCAAGTAAGATTCTGGCAACAGAACATTTCATTTTTTTTGTTTGTGACCTAAACAGTTTACAATAAAAAAAAGGTCAGTACATAACTGTTATTATACTCTCAAACAGATTATTTTCCCCCTCCCCTTTTTTCAATTATTTTTAGTCCATCCCAAATTTTTGGTCAGAACACCTAACCAGTTTTCCATACCGCGTCAGTACCTGGGGAAAAAACAAAAACATTTTGAAGCTAAGTACTTCCCACCTGCATTCCTCTGTCCCTCCCTTTTTCGTCACCTTTATCTTATTATCTTTGGTGCCTCCCAAAATATTACGTCACCTGAAAGACAGACAATTTGTGGCATCAAACCAGCCCTATAGTGATATAAATACAAACTAGAAATACATTGGCATGACAGTAGACACGGGAACAGTTCAATTGTAAGCTTGAAATGGTTAGCAGAACTAGAAAGATAATAAGATTTTAGTGTAGATATAATCTAGATATTGTGATTGTTAATTGGCATTAACCAAGACCTTCCTCAATTGATATTTGGAGAAATTACAGAAATAGGTGGCTGGCATTGAAGTGTTTGCTGTAGGTAAGTAATAACCTTTACTCTATAATGGAATATATAAATGGAAAATACTTGATAAATATTTTTTTAAATAAATTGCACACAGCACAAAACATTTTGAAATATCATATACAAATATAGCAAGGTAAAATGGTCTTACAAGAAAATATCAAAATCCAAAATTGATAAGGTAAAAGCTTCAACATTGAAACAATGAAGATTATGGTTATTATGTACACGTTATATGTAAACATCCATACACTTTTGATGAACTACTAAACTGTCACAGAATATGTATAGGAATTCATACCTCTTGACTTATTCCACATTTTGTTGTGTTTCAGCCTGGTCTTAATGATGAAATGCCCATGCATGTTATGTAAATATGAACATGAGTTAATGCCGCCACTTCAGATCACTCTGACGGTTTTTATTGTTCAGTACCCAATGATTTATGAAAACTTTCTTGATAGGTCGATGTCCTCATTGTTGTTTTACGGTCTTGTTTAATACGTCTTATGTACTCACTTTATTACAATTATTAGAATACTTATGAAATGCACATTGTTATATTATAGGGGTGGCAGGTAGCCTTGTGGTTAGAGTATTGGGCCAGTAACCGAAAGGTTGCTAGATCGAATCACAGAGCTGACAAGGTCAAAATCTGTTGTTCTGCCCCTGAACAAGGCAGTTAACCCAATGTTCCTAGGCTGTCATTGTAAGTCAGAATTTGTTCTTAATGGACTTGCCTAGTTAAATGAAGGTTAAATAAAAAATATCAATATTTGTAACATATGCTTGTTTTCCTTATACTCCAGGATTTTGTGAGTGTTTTTAATTTGCACCCTTATGTTGACATTGCTCCAGCCACATCCGTTCAATGCGTTTCATGCTTGAAGCCTAAATATGAACTTAATAGAGCAGTGATATTAGCAAGAGCAGTGTGCAGGTTTCTTATTTTTTCTCATCTTTTTAAGAATGTAGAAAATGGATTGGTCAACTTTTGAAAGCCAAGTTTAAATACTTATGTTTATTAAGCAGCAAAATGCGGATTTCTCTTGAAAAATTGTAACACTAATGTGGATTTTACTATTTCATGTATTATGTTTTATATTTGAAAAAAAATTCATCTTTTGATGTCAAAATGATGATATATGGTTTCCAAAATATAAAACTACACCGATTACTTTCACAGAATGTGTGAATTCCTGGTCGCTCGCAGACCATTTGCAAATTTGAAATGCCCTTTCCTCTTTTATGAAGTAACATGATTGGTGGGATGCGGTAATAGGCTGATTTCTGATGGGGGAAAAATGCAACGCTAATCTGGATTTTACTGTGTAATTTCACTAAAGTGTATAAATCCATGTTATAGTGGTTATAGTGACTGTTGTGAAATTATTCACAGCCTTGCAAAGTTTTCACATTTTGTTTCCTTGTTTTTTCCATTATTCTTCACAAGCTACTTTTGTTCACAGCGATGTCTTGAATGAATAATTATTCACACCTCTTGATCTGGCACACCTAAATGAGTTGCATAAATTTGCTTAACAAGTTACAGATTAAGTTGAAAAGTGTCCACCGCTGAACATTAATAGTGGCTTATGACCTGTCAATAAAATGTATATTTTTCTTTCAATTCAGAAAACAACTGCATCAACTGAGTCCAAAATGAAGACACAGAAACTGATAGCTACTTTATTTACCATGGGTATGTAGTACACTGAATTTCATTCTGTGTTCATGTTTCTAACTCATTTTTTACTATTTGCTAACTTCATGCCAACTCGTGTATTAATCCTGAATTAAAATATTAACAACCAAAAAGGCAAGATGGTGACAAAATACACCATGTACATTTGGATAATGTAATTAGAATAATGAGCAATGATGTACATGTTGTATGCATATGATGTTACTATGCTTATGATTTTTTTCTAAATATGTTTATTTTGACATTTCATGGGGGCAATTTTACATTTTGCCAAGGCTACTTTACTGTCAAATGTCTCCCCTCGATTTGATAGCTTTACTAAAGATTTTAGTCCTTAGTCCCCGAGTCCCTAATGGGGAAATCTGGGATTCAAACAACAACAATGCGGACACCCCACCACTTTAGTAAACGTAATCACTCTCAAATTCATAGATGTAGCTATGGATGCAAGGACTGACCATCCATGATATCAAAATTATGATATATGGTTTCCAAAATATAAAAAAGGAAAATTACTCAATTGTAAGCGGTAAACATTATCACACTGCTGTAACCTCTATTACTTCAATTTTATTACCACACTACTGTAATGAAAAATGTACCCTCTTTTCAACAACAACAAAAATAGAACTCAGGTGTGGTAATCTCAATAAGGTATTATAGGTGATATTATTAACAATCAAGGGAATAATGTAGCTATAAATTATAATTGTATATATTACATAATAAAGATGTCAAAAACTGCACCATGCTGATGAAGGGAAATCTTGGAAATGTTGATATTGTGCGCAATAAACATATTAACCATTCATCTCATAAACCAGTGTTTTTATGCTGGAATATCCATGGAGTTCTGACCACAACTGCAGCACCTACGACAACCACTACAACTGCAGCACCTACGACAACCACTACAACTGCAGCACCTACGACAACCACTACAACTGCAGCACCTACGACAACCACTACAACTGCAGCACCTACGACAACCACTACAACTGCAGCACCTACGACAACCACTACAACTGCAGCACCTACGACAACCACTACAACTGCAGCACCTACGACAACCACTACAACTGCAGCACCTACGACAACCACTACAACTGCAGCACCTACGACAACCACTACAACTGCAGCACCTACGACAACCACTACAACTGCAGCACCTACGACAACCACTACAACTGCAGCACCTACGACAACCACAACTGTACCTCCTACGACCACCACAACTGTACCTCCTACGACCACCACAACTGTACCTCTTACGACAACCACAACTGTACCTCCTACGACAACCACAACTGTACCTCCTACGACAACCACAACTGTACCTCCTACGACAACTGTACCTCCTACGACAACTGTACCTCCTACGACCACTGTACCTCCTACGACAACCACAACTGTACCTCCTACGACAACCACAACTGTACCTCCCACGACAACCACAACTGTACCTCCCACGATAACCACAACTGTACCTCCCACGACAACCACAACGGTACCTCCCACGACAACCACAACGGTACCTCCCACGACAACCACAACGGTACCTCCCACGACAACCACAACGGTACCTCCCACGACAACCACAACTGTACCTCCCACGACAACCACAACTGTACCTCCTACGACAACCACAACTGTACCTCCTACGACAACTGTACCTCCTACGACAACTGTACCTCCTACGACAACTGTACCTCCTACGACAACTGTACCTCCTACGACAACTGTACCTCCTACGACAACTGTACCTCCTACGACAACTGTACCTCCTACGACAACTGTACCTCCTACGACAACTGTACCTCCTACGACAACTGTACCTCCTACGACAACTGTACCTCCTACGACAACTGTACCTCCTACGACAACTGTACCTCCTACGACAACCACAACTGTACCTCCTACGACAACCACAACTGTACCTCCTACGACAACCACAACTGTACCTCCTACGACAACCACAACTGTACCTCCTACGACAACCACAACTGTACCTCCTACGACAACCACAACTGTACCTCCTACGACAACCACAACTGTACCTCCTACGACAACCACAACTGTACCTCCTACGACAACCACAACTGTACCTCCTACGACAACCACAACTGTACCTCCTACGACAACCACAACTGTACCTCCTACGACAACCACAACTGTACCTCCTACGACAACCACAACTGTACCTCCTACGACAACCACAACTGTACCTCCTACGACAACCACAACTGTACCTCCCACGACAACCACAACTGTACCTCCCACGACAACCACAACGGTACCTCCCACGACAACCACAACGGTACCTCCCACGACAACCACAACGGTACCTCCCACGACAACCACAACGGTACCTCCCACGACAACCACAACTGTACCTCCCACGACAACCACAACTGTACCTCCCACGACAACCACAACTGTACCTCCCACGACAACCACAACTGTACCTCCAACGACAACCACAACTGTACCTCCCACGACAACCACAACTGTACCTCCTACGACCACCACAACTGTACCTCCTACGACCACCACAACTGTACCTCCTACAACAACCACAACTGTACCTCCTACCTCAACTGTACCTCCTACGACAACCACAACTGTACCTCCCACGACAACCACAACGGTACCTCCCACGACAACCACAACGGTACCTCCCACGACAACCACAACGGTACCTCCCACGACAACCACAACTGTACCTCCCACGACAACCACAACTGTACCTCCCACGACAACCACAACTGTACCTCCCACGACAACCACAACTGTACCTCCCACGACAACCACAACTGTACCTCCCACGACAACCACAACTGTACCTCCCACGACAACCACAACTGTACCTCCCACGACAACCACAACTGTACCTCCCACGACAACCACAACTGTACCTCCCACGACAACCACAACTGTACCTCCCACGACAACCACAACTGTACCTCCCACGACAACCACAACTGTACCTCCCACGACAACCACAACTGTACCTCCCACGACAACCACAACTGTACCTCCCACGACAACCACAACTGTACCTCCTACGACAACCACAACTGTACCTCCTACGACAACCACAACTGTACCTCCTACGACAACCACAACTGTACCTCCTACGACAACCACAACTGTACCTCCTACGACAACCACAACTGTACCTCCTACGACAACCACAACTGTACCTCCTACGACAACTGTACCTCCTACCACAACTGTACCTCCTACGACAACCAACACTGTACCTCCTACGACAACCACAACTGTACCTCCTACGACAACCACAACTGTACCTCCTACGACAACCACAACGGTACCTCCTACGACAACCACAACGGTACCTCCCACGACAACCACAACGGTACCTCCCACGACAACCACAACTGTACCTCCCACGACAACCACAACTGTACCTCCCACGACCACCACAACTGTACCTCCTACGACCACCACAACTGTACCTCCTACGACAACCACAACTGTACCTCCTACGACAACCACAACTGTACCTCCTACGACAACCACAACTGTACCTCCTACGACAACCACAACTGTACCTCCTACGACAACCACAACTGTACCTCCTACGACAACCACAACTGTACCTCCTACGACAACCACAACTGTACCTCCTACGACAACCACAACTGTACCTCCTACGACAACCACAACTGTACCTCCTACGACAACCACAACGGTACCTCCCACGACAACCACAACGGTACCTCCCACGACAACCACAACGGTACCTCCCACGACAACCACAACGGTACCTCCCACGACAACCACAACGGTACCTCCCACGACAACCACAACTGTACCTCCCACGACAACCACAACTGTACCTCCCACGACAACCACAACTGTACCTCCCACGACAACCACAACTGTACCTCCCACGACAACCACAACTGTACCTCCCACGACAACCACAACTGTACCTCCCACGACAACCACAACTGTACCTCCCACGACAACCACAACTGTACCTCCCACGACAACCACAACTGTACCTCCCACGACAACCACAACTGTACCTCCCACGACAACCACAACTGTACCTCCTACGACAACCACAACGGTACCTCCCACGACAACCACAACGGTACCTCCCACGACAACCACAACGGTACCTCCCACGACAACTGTACCTCCCACGACAACCACAACTGTACCTCCCACGACAACCACAACTGTACCTCCCACGACAACCACAACTGTTCCTCCCACGACAACCACAACTGTACCTCCCACGACAACCACAACTGTACCTCCTACGACAACTGTACCTCCTACGACAACTGTACCTCCTACGACAACTGTACCTCCTACGACAACTGTACCTCCTACGACAACTGTACCTCCTACGACAACTGTACCTCCTACGACAACTGTACCTCCTACGACAACTGTACCTCCTACGACAACTGTACCTCCTACGACAACTGTACCTCCTACGACAACTGTACCTCCTACGACAACTGTACCTCCTACGACAACTGTACCTCCTACGACAACCACAACTGTACCTCCCACGACAACCACAACTGTACCTCCCACGACAACCACAACTGTACCTCCCACGACAACCACAACTGTACCTCCCACGACAACCACAACTGTACCTCCCACGACAACCACAACTGTACCTCCCACGACAACCACAACTGTACCTCCCACGACAACCACAACTGTACCTCCCACGACAACCACAACTGTACCTCCCACGACAACCACAACTGTACCTCCCACGACAACCACAACTGTACCTCCCACGACAACCACAACTGTACCTCCCACGACAACCACAACTGTACCTCCCACGACAACCACAACTGTACCTCCCACGACAACCACAACTGTACCTCCTACGACAACCACAACTGTACCTCCTACGACAACCACAACTGTACCTCCTACGACAACCACAACTGTACCTCCTACGACAACCACAACTGTACCTCCTACGACAACCACAACTGTACCTCCTACGACAACCACAACTGTACCTCCTACGACAACCACAACTGTACCTCCTACGACAACCACAACTGAACCTCCTACGACAACCACAACTGTACCTCCTACGACAACCACAACTGTACCTCCTACGACAACCACAACTGTACCTCCTACGACAACCACAACTGTACCTCCGACGACAACCACAACTGTACCTCCTACGACAACCACAACTGTACCTCCCACGACAACCACAACGGTACCTCCCACGACAACCACAACGGTACCTCCCACGACAACCACAACGGTACCTCCCACGACAACCACAACGGTACCTCCCACGACAACCACAACTGTACCTCCCACGACAACCACAACTGTACCTCCCACGACAACCACAACTGTACCTCCCACGACAACCACAACTGTACCTCCCACGACAACCACAACTGTACCTCCCACGACAACCACAACTGTACCTCCCACGACAACCACAACTGTACCTCCCACGACAACCACAACTGTACCTCCCACGACAACCACAACTGTACCTCCCACGACAACCACAACTGTACCTCCCACGACAACCACAACTGTACCTCCCACGACAACCACAACTGTACCTCCCACGACAACCACAACTGTACCTCCTACGACAACCACAACTGTACCTCCTACGACAACCACAACTGTACCTCCTACGACAACCACAACTGTACCTCCTACGACAACCACAACTGTACCTCCTACGACAACCACAACTGTACCTCCTACGACAACCACAACTGTACCTCCTACGACAACCACAACTGTACCTCCTACGACAACCACAACTGAACCTCCTACGACAACCACAACTGTACCTCCTACGACAACCACAACTGTACCTCCTACGACAACCACAACTGTACCTCCTACGACAACCACAACTGTACCTCCGACGACAACCACAACTGTACCTCCCACGACAACCACAACTGTACCTCCCACGACAACCACAACGGTACCTCCCACGACAACCACAACGGTACCTCCCACGACAACCACAACGGTACCTCCCACGACAACCACAACGGTACCTCCCACGACAACCACAACGGTACCTCCCACGACAACCACAACTGTACCTCCCACGACAACCACAACTGTACCTCCCACGACAACCACAACTGTACCTCCCACGACAACCACAACTGTACCTCCCACGACAACCACAACTGTACCTCCCACGACAACCACAACTGTACCTCCTACGACCACCACAACTGTACCTCCTACGACCACCACAACTGTACCTCCTACAACAACCACAACTGTACCTCCTACCTCAACTGTACCTCCTACGACAACCACAACTGTACCTCCCACGACAACCACAACTGTACCTCCCACGACAACCACAACTGTACCTCCCACGACAACCACAACTGTACCTCCCACGACAACCACAACTGTACCTCCCACGACAACCACAACTGTACCTCCCACGACAACCACAACTGTACCTCCCACGACAACCACAACTGTACCTCCCACGACAACCACAACTGTACCTCCCACGACAACCACAACTGTACCTCCCACGACAACCACAACTGTACCTCCCACGACAACCACAACTGTACCTCCCACGACAACCACAACTGTACCTCCCACGACAACCACAACTGTACCTCCCACGACAACCACAACTGTACCTCCCACGACAACCACAACTGTACCTCCCACGACAACCACAACTGTACCTCCTACGACAACCACAACTGTACCTCCTACGACAACCACAACTGTACCTCCTACGACAACCACAACTGTACCTCCTACGACAACCACAACTGTACCTCCTACGACAACCACAACTGTACCTCCCACGACAACAACAACTGTACCTCCCACGATAACCACAACGGTACCTCCCACGACAACCACAACGGTACCTCCTACGACAACCACAACTGTACCTCCTACGACAACCACAACGGTACCTCCCACGACAACCACAACGGTACCTCCCAGGACAACCACAACGGTACCTCCCACGACAACAACAACGGTACCTCCCACGACAACCACAACTGTACCTCCTACGATCACCACAACTGTACCTCCTACGACCACCACAACTGTACCTCCTACGACCACCACAACTGTACCTCCTACGACCACCACAACTGTACCTCCTACGACCACCACAACTGTACCTCCTACGACCACCACAACTGTACCTCCTACGACAACCACAACTGTACCTCCTACGACAACCACAACTGTACCTCCTACTCCTACCTCAACTGTACCTCCTACGACAACCACAACTGTACCTCCTACGACAACCACAACTGTACCTCCTACGACAACCACAACTGTACCTCCTACGACAACCACAACTGTACCTCCCACGACAACCACAACTGTACCTCCCACGACAACCACAACTGTACCTCCTACGACAACCACAACTGTACCTCCCACGACAACCACAACTGTACCTCCCACGACAACCACAACTGTACCTCCTACGACAACCACAACTGTACCTCCTACGACAACCACAACTGTACCTCCTACGACAACCACAACTGTACCTCCTACGACAACCACAACTGTACCTCCTACGACAACCACAACTGTACCTCCTACGACCACCACAACTGTACCTCCCACGACAACCACAACTGTACCTCCCACGACCACCACAACTGTACCTCCCACGACCACCACAACTGTACCTCCCACGACAACCACAACTGTACCTCCCACGACAACCACAACTGTACCTCCCACGACAACCACAACTGTACCTCCTACGACAACCACAACTCTACCTCCTACGACAACCACAACTCTACCTCCTACGACAACCACAACTCTACCTCCTACGACAACCACAACTCTACCTCCTACGACAACCACAACTCTACCTCCTACGACAACCACAACTCTACCTCCTACGACAACCACAACTGTACCTCCCACGACAACCACAACGGTACCTCCCACGACAACCACAACTGTACCTCCTACGACAACCACAACTGAACCTCCTACGACAACCACAACTGTACCTCCTACGACAACCACAACTGTACCTCCTACGACAACCACAACTGTACCTCCTACGACAACCACAACTGTACCTCCTACGACAACCACAACTGTACCTCCTACGACAACCACAACTGTACCTCCTACGACAACCACAACTGTACCTCCTACGACAACCACAACTGTACCTCCTACGACAACCACAACTGTACCTCCTACGACAACCACAACTGTACCTCCCACGACAACCACAACTGTACCTCCCACGACAACCACAACGGTACCTCCCACGACAACCACAACGGTACCTCCCACAACCACAACTGTACCTCCCACGACAACCACAACTGTACCTCCCACGACAACCACAACTGTACCTCCCACGACAACCACAACTGTACCTCCCACGACAACCACAACTGTACCTCCCACGACAACCACAACTGTACCTCCCACGACAACCACAACTGTACCTCCCACGACAACCACAACTGTACCTCCCACGACAACCACAACTGTACCTCCCACGACAACCACAACTGTACCTCCCACGACAACCACAACTGTACCTCCCACGACAACCACAACTGTACCTCCCACGACAACCACAACTGTACCTCCCACGACAACCACAACTGTACCACCCACGACAACCACAACTGTACCTCCCACGACAACCACAACTGTACCTCCCACGACAACCACAACTGTACCTCCCACGACAACCACAACTGTACCTCCCACGACAACCACAACTGTACCTCCTACGACAACCACAACTGTACCTCCTACGACAACCACAACTGTACCTCCTACGACAACCACAACTGTACCTCCTACGACAACCACAACTGTACCTCCTACGACAACCACAACTGTACCTCCTACGACAACCACAACTGTACCTCCTACGACAACTACAACTGTACCTCCTACGACAACTACAACTGTACATCCTACGACAACCACAACTGTACCTCCTACGACAACCACAACTGTACCTCCTACGACAACCACAACTGTACCTCCTACCACAACTGTACCTCCTACCACAACTGTACCTCCTACGACAACCACAACTGTACCTCCTACGACAACCACAACTGTACCTCCTACGACAACCACAACTGTACCTCCTACGACAACCACAACTGTACCTCCTACGACAACCACAACTGTACCTCCTACGACAACCACAACTGTACCTCCTATGACAACCACAACTGTACCTCCTACGACAACCACAACTGTACCTCCTACGACAACCACAACTGTACCTCCCACGACAACCACAACTGTACCTCCCACGACAACCACAACTGTACCACCTACGACAACCACAACGATACCTCCCACGACAACCACAACGGTACCTCCCACGACAACCACAACTGTACCTCCCACGACAACCACAACTGTACCTCCCACGACAACCACAACTGTACCTCCCACGACAACCACAACTGTACCTCCCACGACAACCACAACTGTACCTCCCACGACAACCACAACTGTACCTCCCACGACAACCACAACTGTACCTCCCACGACAACCACAACTGTACCTCCCACGACAACCACAACTGTACCTCCCACGACAACCACAACTGTACCTCCCACGACAACCACAACTGTACCTCCCACGACAACCACAACTGTACCTCCCACGACAACCACAACTGTACCTCCCACGACAACCACAACTGTACCTCCCACGACAACCACAACTGTACCTCCCACGACAACCACAACTGTACCTCCTACGACAACCACAACTGTACCTCCTACGACAACCACAACTGTACCTCCTACGACAACCACAACTGTACCTCCTACGACAACCACAACTGTACCTCCTACGACAACCACAACTGTACCTCCTACGACAACCACAACTGTACCTCCTACGACAACCACAACTGTACCTCCTACGACAACTACAACTGTACCTCCTACGACAACCACAACTGTACCTCCTACGACAACCACAACTGTACCTCCCACGACAACCACAACTGTACCTCCCACGACAACCACAACTGTACCTCCCACGACAACCACAACTGTACCTCCCACGACAACCACAACTGTACCTCCCACGACAACCACAACTGTACCTCCCACGACAACCACAACTGTACCTCCCACGACAACCACAACTGTACCTCCCACGACAACCACAACTGTACCTCCCACGACAACCACAACTGTACCTCCTACGACAACCACAACTGTACCTCCTACGACAACCACAACTGTACCTCCTACGACAACCACAACTGTACCTCCTACGACAACCACAACTGTACCTCCTACGACAACCACAACTGTACCTCCTACGACAACTACAACTGTACCTCCTACGACAACTACAACTGTACCTCCTACCACAACTGTACCTCCTACCACAACTGTACCTCCTACGACAACCACAACTGTACCTCCTACGACAACCACAACTGTACCTCCTACGACAACCACAACTGTACCTCCTACGACAACCACAACTGTACCTCCTACGACAACCACAACTGTACCTCCTACGACAACCACAACTGTACCTCCTACGACAACCACAACTGTACCTCCTACGACAACCACAACTGTACCTCCTACGACAACCACAACTGTACCTCCCACGACAACCACAACTGTACCTCCCACGACAACCACAACTGTACCTCCCACGACAACCACAACTGTACCACCTACGACAACCACAACGATACCTCCCACGACAACCACAACGGTACCTCCCACGACAACCACAACGGTACCTCCCACGACAACCACAACGGTACCTCCCACGACAACCACAACTGTACCTCCCACGACAACCACAACTGTACCTCCCACGACAACCACAACTGTACCTCCCACGACAACCACAACTCTACCTCCTACGACAACCACAACTGTACCTCCTACGACAACCACAACTGTACCTCCTACGACAACCACAACTGTACCTCCTACGACAACCACAACTGTACCTCCTACGACAACCACAACTGTACCTCCTACGACAACCACAACTGTACCTCCTACGACAACCACAACTGTACCTCCCACGACAACCACAACGGTACCTCCCACGACAACCACAACGGTACCTCCCACGACAACCACAACGGTACCTCCCACGACAACCACAACGGTACCTCCCACGACAACCACAACGGTACCTCCCACGACAACCACAACGGTACCTCCCACGACAACCACAACTGTACCTCCTACGACAACCACAACTGTACCTCCCACGACAACCACAACGGTACCTCCCACGACAACCACAACGGTACCTCCCACGACAACCACAACGGTACCTCCCACGACAACCACAACTGTACCTCCCACGACAACCACAACTGTAGCTGCTACGACCCCCACAACAACTGTAGCTCCTACGACCACAACTGCAGCACCTACTACGACAACTACAGCCGAAACTGCTACGACAACCACGACTTCAGCGCCTACTACGACAACTACAACACCTACTATGACAACCACAACTGCAGCACCAACTACAACTGCAGCACCTACTACGGCAACTACATCTGCAGCACCTACTATGACAACAACATCTGCAGCACTTACTATAACAACCACAACTGCAGATCCTACGACAAGCACAACTGCAGCTCCTACTACAACAACTTTAGATCCTACAACCACAACAGAAGCACCTACAACGACAACTGAAGCTCCTACGATAACCACAACACCTACTACGACCATTACAACAGCAGCACCTATAACAACTGTAGCTTCTACGACCACTACAACTGCAGCACCTACTTCAACAACCACTGCATCACCTACAAGAACATCTGTATCTACTTTGACAAACACTGCAGCACCTGCTACAATAACTACAACTGAAGCTCCTACGATAACCACAACACCTACTCCAACCTTTACAACAGCAGCACCTATAACAAGAACCGTAGCTCCTATGATCAATACAACTTCAGCACCTACTTGGACAACCACTGCAGCACCTGCTACAATAACTACAACTGCAGCTCTTACAACAACCGCAACTGCAGCTAAACCTACAACCATAACTGCACCTCCTACTATGAAATTTTTGGTTCTTATGACAACTACAACTGCCGCACCTACAATGACAACTGTTGCTCCGACGGCAACTATAGCGCCTACGACCACTACATCTACCATACCTACAGCAACTAAAGCTCTTACTCCAATAACTGTAGCTCCTTCAACCAGCACCACAAAAGCTGCTATGACAATCAATTCAGCTTTTACTACAACAACCATTGGACCTACCACCCCTACAACTGCAGCATCTACTACGACAACAACTGCAGCTTTTACGAAAAACCCAATTGCAGCTCCTACAACTGCAGCTCCAACAACTGCCACTGCAGCTCCTACAGCTGCAGCTCCTACAACTGCAACTGCAGCTCCTACAGCTGCAGCTCCTACAACTGCAACTGCAGCTCCTACAAATGCAGCTCCTACAAATGCAGCTCCTACAACTGCAGCTCCTACAACTGCAGCTCCTACAACTGCAGCTCCTACAACTGCAGCTCCAACAACTGCAGCTCCAACAACTGCAACTGCAGCTCCAACAACTACAACTGCAGCTCCAACAACTGCAACTGCATCTCCAACAACTGCAACTGCATCTCCTACAACTGCATCTCCTACAACTGCAACTGCATCTCCTACAACTGCATCTCCTACAACTGCAACTGCAGCTCCTACAAATGCAGCTCCTACAAATGCAGCTCCTACAAATGCAGCTCCTACAACTGCAGCTCCTACAACTGCAGCTCCTACAACTGCAGCTCCTACAACTGCAGCTCCTACAACTGCAGCTCCAACAACTGCAGCTCCAACAACTGCAGCTCCAACAACTGCAGCTCCAACAACTGCAGCTCCAACAACTGCAACTGCAGCTCCAACTCCAACAACTACAACTGCAGCTCCAACAACTGCAACTGCATCTCCTACAACTGCAACTGCATCTCCTACAACTGCATCTCCTACAACTGCATCTCCTACAACTGCAACTGCATCTCCTACAACTGCATCTCCTACAACTGCAACTGCAGCTCCTACAAATGCAGCTCCTACAAATGCAGCTCCTACAAATGCAGCTCCTACAACTGCAGCTCCTACAACTGCAACTCCTACAACTGCAGCTCCAACAACTGCAGCTCCAACAACTGCAGCTCCAACAACTGCAGCTCCAACAACTGCAGCTCCAACAACTGCAGCTCCAACAACTGCAGCTCCAACAACTGCAACTGCAGCTCCAACAACTGCAACTGCAACTGCAGCTCCAACAACTGCAACTGCAGCTCCAACAACTGCAACTGCAGCTCCAACAACTGCAACTGCATCTCCTACAACTGCATCTCCTACAACTGCATCTCCTACAACTGCATCTCCTACAACTGCAACTGCATCTCCTACAACTGCAGCTGATAATGCTGCTCTAATTCCAACAGCTATAGCTCCTACAACCACTACAATGGCAGCTCCTTCAACAAACACAACTCCAGCTCCTTCGACAACCACAACAAAAGCTGCTACAAAAACCACAACAGCAGCACCCACAACGACAACTGTAGAAGCAACCACACCCCCTCCTACTCTGTTGCTGACCACTCCTTTCAATACAACAAGTGGAGGATTTCCTGGCTGGGCTCTGGCCATTATCATCCCTTGTGGCATCGCTATCATTTTGGTACCTCTGTGGATCCTGCTATGTGTACGTATAGTTTTGTGTTCACTTGTGTACTGTGTATACTGTTTACATATTTATTTAAAAAATATGCTAAATTTCTGCAATTATTTAATTTTACATGTGAATCATACTTCTCCATCTTGTTTTGCAGTGCATTTTATGTGGAGGATGTGCAGCTATAAGGAGACGCTGGCACAGACGCAGATATTACAATGTACAGTACACCAGAAGAAACGGTCTCTTCTGAGGTGACAATGCTAACATCTGTGGCCAATTGTCATCACAAGAACAGCCAATCTATATCTGCTAATCATGGGACTTTAATGCATGGAACATCACTTGACTACACAGGACTGCATCTGAGAAGATCAAGTGAAAATTGTTAATAAGCTTAAAAGGCCACATGTTTTTTGTGCAATGTACTACTTTTTATATTATGCATCTGATTGTTAATCAAAGTTACAGCTGAGCTGAACAAAGTATGTTTATATATTTATTAGTCATGTCATTTGTGGTTTCAAGCTGTGCTGTCCACTGACTAAAACAGTTATCGTTTATTTTTTTATTTATAATAAGCTTAATTCCAATATATATATTTTTTTGTTATTTCCTCTCTTGATTAACTATGAAGTAATTTATTTTGAACTGCAATACAGTACTTGTTTCTTCAACTTACAGTTTGACAAATGTAATGAAGATACAAACCAGTATTATTTTATGAAAAGGTTTGACTAACGGGTGATTATAGACAGCACATCTACACATCAAATGTAGTCAAAATTGTCCGACCTGGCACCTTAATATATGCAAACCTCATTAAAAGACAATTCATTCAAAAAACATGCTTTTTTTATATTTTGTATTCAGTGCCCTCAGAATGTATTCACACCCCTTGACATAAAAATTGTGTTACAGCCTGAATTTGAAATGGATTAAACTGAGATTTTGTGACAAATGGCCTACACACATTACTCCATACTGTCAAAGTGGTATTATGTTTTTAGATTTTTTTTTACAAATTAATTTAAAAAGTAAATAAGTATTCAACCCCTTTGTTATGGCAAGCTTACATAAGAAGTCACATAATAAGTTGCATGGACACACTGTGTTCAAAAATAGTATTGAACATGATTTTGGAATGACTTCCTGTCACGACTTCCACCGAAGGTGCCTCCTCTCCCTGTTCGGGCGGCGCTTGGCTGTCGTCGTCGCCGACCTACTAGCTGCCACCGATCCCTTTTCCATTTGGTTTTGTCTGTCTTGTGTTCACCTGTGTACACGCTAGGTTTTGTGCGGGATTGTTTGCATTACTGTCGTTAGTTTGGGATGCGTTTTTTTAAAAACTTTTAAGCAGGTGTATTTTCACGGGACTGTTTTGCCCACAGGTTAGTTTAGCAGAGAAGTGTTACCTCCGTTTTGTTTACTAGACTGCGTTCCTGTGTTCTTGTGGCTACGTTTGTGGTCATGTGCCTGTTGTGTTGGTGGACAGTAATAAAACGCCCTTCTTGGATATTCTTGCTCTCCTGCGCCTGACTCTACACCCACCTCTCCGAGGGAGAATCTGACACTTCTTCATCTCCGTACAACCACAAACACCAGGGAGCCCTTTGAGCATGGTTAAGTTATGAATGACACTTTATATGGTGTATCAATGCACCCAGTCGCTAAAGTGAAAGGAAACCGCTCAGGAATTTCACCATGAGGCCAATCGTGACTGAAACAGTCACAAAGTTTAATGGCTGTGATAGGAGAAAACTTAGGGTGGACCAATAACATTGCAGTTATTCCACAATACTAACTAAACTGACAGAGTGAAACGAAGGATGCCCGTATAAAATGTAGCAAAGCAATTCACTTTTTGTCCTAAATACAAGGTGTTATGTTTGTGACAAATCCAATACAACACAAGGACTTGGAAGTTTTTCGGAATATAACATAAATGGAATGTAGCTAAGCACAGGTAACATCCAAGAGGAAAACCTGGTTCAGTCTGCTTTCCACCAGACATTGGGAGATGAATTCACCTTTCAACAGGACAATAATTCGAAAACACAATGCCATGGTGTCTTTCACACATACATATACTGTACATATACATACAGTTGAAGTCGGAGGATTACATACACCTTATCCAAATACATTTAAACTCAGTTTTTCACAATTCCTGACATTTAATCCTAGTAAAAATTCCCTGTCTTAGGTCAGTTAGGATCACCACTTTTTAGAATGTGAAATGTCAGAATAACAGTAGAGAGAATGAGCTTTTATTTCTTTCATCACATTCCCAGTGGGTCAGAAGTTTACACACACTCAATTAGTATTTGGTAGCATTGCCTTTAAATGGTTTAACTTGGGTCAAACGTTGCAGGAAGCCTTCCACAAGCTTCCCACTAAAAGTTGGTTGAATTTTGGCCCATTCCTCCTGACAGAGCTGGTGTAACTGAGTCGAGTCAGATGTGTAGGCCTCCTTGCTCGCACAACCTTTTTCAGTTCTGCCCACAAATGTTCTATAGGATTGAGGATAGGGCTTTGTGAAGGCCACTCCAATACCTTGACTTTGTTGTACTTAAGCCATTTTGACACAACTTTGGAAGTATGCTTGGGGTCATTGTCCATTTGGAAGACATATTTGCGACCAAGCTTTTACTTCCTGACTGATGTCTGGAGATGTTGCTTTAATATAACCATACAATTTTCTTTCCTCATGATGCCATCTATTTTGTGAAGTGCACCAGTCCCTCCTGCAGCAAAGCACCCCCACAATATGATGCTGCAACCCCCGTTCTTCACGGTTGGGATGGTGCTCGTCGGCTTGCAAGCCTCCCCCTTTTTCCTCAAAACATAACGGTGGTCATTATGGCTAAACAGTTCTATTGTTGTTTCATCAGACCAGAGGACATTTCTCCCAAAAGTACGATCTTTGTCACCACGTACAGTTGCAAACCGTAGTCTGGCTTTTTTATGCCGGTTTTGTAGCAGTGGCTTCTTCCTTGCTGAGCGGCCTTTCAGGTTATGTCGATATAGGACTCGTTTTACTGTGGATATAGATACTTTGGACCTGTTTCCTCCAGCATCTTCACAGGGTCCTTTGCTGTTGAACTGGGATTGATTTACACTTTTCGCACCAAAGTACGTTCATCTCTAGGAGACAAAACACCCCCTTCCTGAGTGGTGTGACAGCTGCGTGGTCCCATGGTGTTTATTCTTGCGTACTATTGTTTGTAAAGATGAACGTGGTAACTTCAGGCATTTGGAAATTGCTCCCAATGATGAACCAGACTTGTGGAGGTCTAAACATTTTTTTTATAGGTCTTTGCTGATTTCCCCAAGATGTCACGCAAAGAGTTTGAAGGTAGGCCTTGAAATACATCCACCTCCAGTTGACGAAATTATGTCAATTAGCCTATCAGAAGCTTCTAAAGCCATTACATCATTTTCTGGAATTTTCCAAGCTGTTTAAAGGCACAGTCAACTTAGTTGCATGTAAACTTCTGACCCACTGGAATTGTGATGCAGTGAATAATAAGTGAAATAATCTGTCTGTAAACAGTTTTTGGAAAAATGATGTGTCATGCACAAAGTAGATGTCCTAACCGACTTGCCAAAACCTATAGTTTGTTACCAAGAAATGTGTGGAGTGGTTGAAAAACAAATTTTAAATGACTCCAACCTAAATGTAAACTTCCGACTTCAGCTGCATATAAGCTCAGCAAAAAAAGAAACGTCCCTTTTTCAGGACCCTGACTTTCAAAGATAATTTGTAAAAATCCAAATAACTTCACAGATCTTCATTGTAAAGGGTTTAAACACTGTTTCCCATGCTTGTTCAATGAACCATAAACAATTAATGAACATGCACCTGTGGAACAGTCGTTAAGACACTAACAGCTTACAGACGGTAGGCAATTAAGGTCACAGTTATGACAACTTAGGACACTAAAGAGGCCTTTCTACTGACTGAAAAACACCAAAAGAAAGATGCCCAGGGTTTCTGCTCATCTGTGTGAATGTGCCTTAGGCAAGCTGCAAGGAGGCATGAGGACTGCAGATGTGGCCAGGAAAATAAATTGCAATGTTCGTAATTTGAGACGCCTAAGACAGCACTACAGGGAGACAGGACGGACAGCTGATTGTCCTCGCAGTAACACCTGCACAGGATCGGTACATCCAAACATCACACCTGCGGGACAGGTACAGGATGGCAACAACTGCCCGAGTTACACCAGGAACGCACAATCCCTCCATCAGTGCTCAGACTCTCCGCAATAAGCGCAATAATAGGACCTGTTGTAAGGCAGGTCCTAACCAGACATCACCGGCAACAACGTCGCCTATGGGCACAAACCCACCGTTGCTGGACCAGACCGGACTGGCAAAAAGTTCTTCACTGACTAGTCGCGGTTGATGTGATGGTGATGGTCGGATTCGTGTTTATTGTCAAAGGAATGAGCGTGACAGAGGCCTGTACTCTGGAGAGGGATCGATTTGGAGGTGGAGGGTCCATCATGGTCTGGAGTGCAGGGTCCGTCATGGTCTGGAGTGGTGTGTCACAGCATCATCGGACTGAGCTTATTTTCACTGCAGACAATCTCAACGCTGTGCGTTACAGGGAATACGTCCTCCTCCCTCATGTGGTACCCTTCCTGCAGGCTCATCCTGACATGACCCTCCAGCATGACAATGCCACCAGCCATACTGCTCGTTCTGTGCGTGATTTCCTGCAAGACAGGAATGTCAGTGTTCTGCCATGGCAGGTGAAGAGCCCGTATCTCAATCCCATTGAGCACGCCTGGGACCTGTTGGATCTGAGGGTGAGGGCTAGGACCATTCCATCCAGAAATGTCCATGAACTTGCAGGTGCCTTGGTGGAAGACTGGAGTAACATCTCACAGCAAGAACTGGCAAATCTAGTGCAGTCCATGAGGAGATGCACTGCAGTACTTAATGCAGCTGGTGGCCACACCAGATACTGACTGTTACTTTTGATTTTAATCCCCCCCTTTGTTCAAGGACATATTATTCCATTTCTGTTAGTCACATGTCTGTGGAACTTGTTCAGTTTATGTCTCAGTTGTTGAATCTTATGTTCATACAAATATTTGCACATGTTAAGTTTGCTGAAAATAAACAGTTGACAGTGAGAGGACATTTCTTTATTTGCTGCGTTTTTATATATACACTGCTCAAAAAAATAAAGGGAACACTAAAATAACACATCCTAGATCTGAATGAATGAAATATTCTTATTGAATACTTTCTTTACATAGTTGAATGTGCTGACAACAAAATCACACAAAAATCGAAAACCACACTACAGGCTGATCCAACTGATGTAATGTCCTTAAAACAAATCAAAATGAGGCTCAGTAGTGTGTGTGGTCTCCACGTGCCTGTATGACCTCCCTACAACGCCTGGGCATGCTCCTGATGAGGTGGCGGATGGTCTCCTGAGGGATCTCCTCCCAGACCTGGACTAAAGCATCCGCCAACTCCTGGACAGTCTGTGGTGCAACGTGGCGTTGGTGGATGGAGCGAGACTTGATGGCCCAGATGTGCTCAATTGGATTCAGGTCTGGGGAACGGGAGGGCCAGTCCATAGCATCAATGCCTTCCTCTTGCAGGAACAGCTGACACACTCCAGTCACATGAGGTCTAGCATTGTCTTGCATTAGGAGGAACCCAGGGCCAACCGCACCAGCATATGGTCTCACAAGGGGTCTGAGGATCTCATCTCGGTACCTAATGGCAGTCAGGCTACCTCTAGCGAGCACATGGAGGGCTGTGCGGCCCCCCAAAGAAATGCCACACCATGACGGACCCACCGCCAAACCGGTCATGCTGGAGGATGTTGCAGGAAGCAGAACGTTCTCCACGGCGTCTCCAGGCTGTCACGTCTGTCACGTGCTCAGTGTGAACCTGCTTTCCATCTGTGAAGAGCACAGGGCGCCAGTGGCGAATTTGCCAATCTTGGTGTTCTCTGGCAAATGCCAAACGTCCTGCACAGTGTTGGGCTGTAAGCACAACCCCCACCTGTGGACGTCGGGCCCTCATACCACCCTCACGGAGTCTGTTTCTGACTGTTTGAGCAGACACATGCACATTTGTGGCCTGCTGGAGGTCATTTTGCAGGACTCTGGCAGTGCTCTTCCTTGCACAAAGGCGGAGGTAGTGGTCCTGCTGCTGGGTTGTTGCCCTCCTACGGCCTCCTCCACGTCTCCTGATTTACTGGTAGCGCCTCCATGCTCTGGACACTACGCTGACAGACACAGCAAACCTTCTTGCCACAGCTCGCATTGATGTGCCATCCTGGATAAGCTACACTACCTGAGCCACTTGTGTGGGTTGTAGACTCCGTCTCATGCTACCACTAGAGTGAAAGCACCGTCAGCATTCAAGTGACCAAAACATCAGCCAGGAAGCATAGGAACTGAGAAGTGGTCTGTGGTCACCACCTGCAGAACCACTCCTTTATTAGGGGTGTCTTGCTAATTGCCTATAATGTCCACCTGTTGTCTATTCCATTTGCACAACAGCATGTGAAATTTATTGTCAATCAGTGTTGCTTCCTAAGTGGACAGTTGGATTTCATAGAAGTGTGATTGACTTGGAGTTACATTGTGTTGTTTAAGTGTTCCCTTTATTTTTTTGAGCAGTGTATATATAGTCTCAACGTCAACAGTGAAGAGACAACTCCTTGATGCTGACCTAGGCAGAGTTCTTCTATCCAGTATCTGTGTACTTTTGCCTATCTTAATATTTATTTTTATTGGCCAGTTTGAGATATGGGTTTTTCTTTGCAACTCTGCCTAGAAGGCCAGCATCCCGGAGTTGCCTCTTCACTGTTCACGTTGAGACTGGTGTTTTGCGGGTACTATTTATTGAAGCTGCCAGTTGAGGACCTGTGAGGCATCTTTTTCTCAAACTAGACACTCCAATGTACTTGTCCTCTTGCTCTGTTGTGCACCAGGGCCTTCCACTCTTTCTATTCTGGTTAGAGCTAGTTTACGCTGTTCTGTGAAGGGAGTAGTACACAGCGTTGTACGAGATCTTCAGTTTCTTGGCAGTTTCTCACATGGAATGGCCTTCATTTCTCAGAACAAGAATAGACTGACGAGTTTCAGAATATAGTTCTTTGTTTCTGGCCATATTGTACCTGTAATCGAACCCACAAATGCTGACGCTCCAGATACTCAACTAGTCTAAAGAAGGCCAGTTAAATTGCCTTTTTAATAGCACAACAGTTTAACTGTTAGCCTTTTAAAATTATAAACTTGATTTAGCTAACACAATGTGCCATTGGAACACAGGAGTGATGGTTGCTGATAATGGGCCTCCATACGCCTATGTAGTTATTCCATTAAAAAATGTACCATTTCCATCTACAATAGTCATTTACAAAATCAACAATGTCTACACTATTTACGATCAATTTGATGTTATTTTAATGGACAAAAAATGTCCAAACCTTTGAACGGTACTGTACATATTACCTCAACTAAGCGGTGTACCCCCCTGTATATAGTCTCTCTGTTATTTAATGCTGCTCCTTCATTACTTGTTACTTTTATTTCTTATTCATATTTTTTTGAAACTGCATTGTTGTTTAGGGGCTCGTAAGTAAGCATTTCACTGTAAGGTCTACATGTATTCGGCGCATGTGACCAATAAAATTTGATGACATTTTTTACTTGAAGATAAAAAAAAATGTAGACAGCATTTGATGAGAATCTGTTGCTCCATGTCTTTACGATGGTTCCACTACAACTTTCAGAAATTAACAACAATTATGCATACAAATTATAATGAAAATGCAGTATGATTTATTGATCAACACCAAAACCCATTGTCACATACAGGACGACTTCGGCTTGTGCCATCTCGCTCTATACAGACTGGTTGCTCCGGCAATGTACCAATACTCCAGTTTAACATGTGTGTAGATGTTTCTGCATCATTTGAGACAAAGAGGACAAGTCGGAAATGGGAAACATGACACCGGTAACCTCGCTGCCGGATCCGCTTCTTGCCCTAGCTAAACATGAGCAGAATTACTGCCTGCATTTTGAACCCTGCCTACCCAAACTCTTAATTTGTTGAGAGTTATGTCTGAAGATTATCCTCCCGTAACAGATTTTTTTCCCCCATTTCGAAGTGTCAGAGTGCAGCCGACATCCTCTCCAGACCTTCTGCCGTTACCTAGCTTACGTTGTCTGACGACTCACGCTGAATTAATTTCTACTGCTCTATCGATTGCTACATACATTCTACATTCAGTCTCAACCTGCTATCCTAGAAGTCAAAATCAGTGGCATGGTACAAAACAAACTCAGCGATTGGATGGTCTTTCAGACTCATAGAGAAGAAATGTCAGTTGGCCGGAAAGATGTGGATGGGTAACCAGGCAATAGCTTACGATGCTACAAGGTCTAGGATATCAGAGACTGTCATCTCAGGTTTTGTTGAAAGTGAAATGTCATATTACCACAATGATATTATTTCCCTGCACTGTCTCTGTGAATAGGTTGCGCAATATGAGCCTTACACGCTATTGCTGTCACACCCTAAAAAACTACAGCCTAAAAAAAAAAAAAAAAAACACGTTCTCTGCGTCTAGCAAGTATAACCAGAATTGCACACACTTTACATCCACGGCAACGTTCCTTATTAGCCAAGAAGGCTCTGAGTTGAACAACTTGACAGGTTGAGTCAGCCATCCCTCACAGGGAGCATGTAGAAGTTCAGAAGCGATACATGATGCTGGTTAGAAACAAGTTGCACAAAATCATTTGCTTTTAGATCACCTATTGTATTGATCACTTTTGGGCATAGTGCCCAGCTAAAGGGCACAATCTTCAAAAGCAAGCTCCATTTTTGCAACCCATTACTTCATCTGGGTTATAATAATAATAATAATAATAACAACATTTAATCTGTAGAGCATATTTCCCAAGCTCAATGAACATAAGGTATAAAACAAAAACAGCATCAGTACATCAGAAAGTAGAAACAACTATCACAAGACATTAAAACATGACCTACTAATGCAAAACATAGAAATTAATCAAATATTAAAAGCTAGCCTGAATAGGTGGGACTGTCGTTGTTTTTTAAATGAGGAAATGTAAGCTGCCTCATTGACATGTACAGCTAGAGTGTTCTAGAGCTGATGTGAGGAGTTCCTGTCACTTATGCTGTGCAGGTTTGTGGCCGGTATGACCAGGCTGTTTGAGCCTGATGATCTTAGGTTGAGTGCTGGTGAATAGTTCTCTAGAAGTTGGCATATATATTTAGGTGCATCACCCTTGAGGGCCTGAAATGTGAGCAGAATAATCCTGAATTTGATCCTATATTCAACAGGCAGCCATGGGAGGTTAAATAAAACAGGGGTGATTGCAGTGCATTGCAGTAGTCAATATCAAATCAAGATTAAATCAAATTTTATTAGTCACATGGCCCGAAGAGGACAGTTGTAGACCTTACAGTGAAATGCTTACTTACAAGCCCCTAACCAACAATGCAGTTTCAAAATAAATATGTAAATTAGATCAGTCTTCCGGAACAGCTAGTGCTCTCATGCATGTTTCAGTGTTATTTGCCTCGAAGCGAGCATAGAAGTAGTTTAGCTCGTCTGGTAGGCTCATGTCACTGGGCAGCTCTTGGCTGTGCTTCCCTTTGTAGTCTATAATGGTTTGCAAACCCTGCCACCTCCGACGAGCGTCAGAGTCGGTGTAGTACGATTCGATCTTATATTGATACTTTGCCTGTTTGATGGTTCGTCAGAGGGCATAGCGGGATTTCTTATAAGCTTCTGGGTTAGAGTCCGCTCCTTGAAAGAGGCAGTTCTACCCTTTAGCTGAGTGCGGATGCTGCCAGTAATCCATGGCTTCTGGTTGGGGTATGTACGTACGGTCACTGCGGATGACGTCACTTATTGATGAAGCCAATGACTGATGTGGTGTACTCCTCAATGCCATCGGAGGAATCCCAGAACATATTCCATTCTGTGCTAGCAAAACAGTCCTGTACATTCAATAACAATAGAACAAAAGGAAGTCTATATATAGTGTGTGCAAATGGCGTGAGGAGGTAAGCAAATAAATAGGCCATAGTAGCGAAGTAATTACAATTTAGCAGATTAACACTGGAGTGATAAATGAGCAGATGATGATGTGCAAGTAGCGATACTGGTGTGCAAAAGAGCAGAATAGTAAATAAAAACAATATGGGGATGAGGTAGGTAGATTAGGTGGGCTATTTACAGATGGACTATGTACAGCTGCAGCGATCGGTTAGCTGATGTTTAAAGTTTGTGGGGGAAAAATAAGTCTCCAGCTTCAGAGATTTTTGCAATTCGTTCCAGTCACTGGCAGCAGAGAACTGGAGGGAAAGGCGGCCAAAGGAGGTGTTGGCTTTGGGGATGACCAGTGAGAAATGCTGTATACTATACCATCTATTGCACCTTGCCTAAGCCGCTCGGCATTCGCTCATCCATATATTTCTATGTATATATATATTCGCATTCACCCTGTTTAGATTTGTGTATTAGGTAGTTGTTAGATTACTTGTTAGATATTATTGCACTGTCGGAACTAGAAGCACAAGCATTTCGCTACACTCGGATTAACATCTGCTAACCATGTGTATGTGACCAATACAATTTTATTTGATTTGGCTTAAGGTTAACAGTCTGGTTAAGGTTATGGTATAAGCGGAAATGACAGCATTTTAGGAAATCTAAGTGCTTGTTGACAAGCAAGCACTTAGATATGGTCATTTTCACATTTTCATAAATTCTTAGTATACTTCATTCCCATTTGTGAAAATTCTATAGCAATATAGTGTGGGAAAGCGGCCGTGCGTTTGGAAAAATGAATAGACCCTGCGGTAAATAACACCTAATAAAAACATATGTATTTTCTAGGACCAGAATTTATGCAGATCGGTGCGCCATAGCCAATCAGAGCTACTAAGCCTTTATGCAAACAAGCCATTTGCCACAAAGGCCTGCCATCATTCACTTTGAAATGGACTGTGTGTTTACAGGCAGTTGCAACAGCGTGACTTTAGATCAAAAGCCAAAAGCCATAAAACAAACCTGAATGGATTTCTGCAAATACGTCAATACCACGGGAGTCCTCTTACATTTGAACTTTACAATCCTATTGATCAAACAAACATGAAAAGCTAGGCTCTCTCTCCCTGAGTTATGCACATCAATAACAAGATCAACAACTAATGCTAGCCAGAGCAAGATTACCTCAAATCTAACTCAGGAACATTAGATAAACCTTCTTAAACTTTTTCAGCAAGTTGGCTGTTAAAATTGCCCTAATAAACAAATGGGTATTGCAGCCTACTCATCCTTCAACTGGCTAAAGTTGGCTAACTTGCTACTTCATGACACAAATGAGAGAACACTTATTTACAATGACGGCCTACACAGGCCAAACCCGGACGACGCTGGGCCAATTGTGCGCCACCCTTTGGGACTCCAAATCACAGCTGGTTGTCATACAGCCTGGATTCAAACCAGGGTGTCTGTAGTGACCCCTCAAGCACTGAGATGCAGTGCCTTAGACTGCTGCGCCACTTGGGAGCCGAAGTTTAAAGTTAGCCTAGGCTATTACCCCCTGAACATAGACAGGATCCACACTGAAAATATGCTAAAACATTAGTTTGATAAAGACAAAGAGCATATTTTTATCAGAATCATTCATCCTAGGCCAACTAATCAAACAGATGTTGTGGCCATAATTCATCCCCATGCCGTGTTCACTGTAGAATTGTTAATCCATTTGCAAAATTCCAAGGAACAGGCAAGCTAAATTGAACGTCTGTATATCGAAAAGACGACACATTTTGGTTTGTAACCCTGAAAAATGTGTCTTTCAACTTGCCAAATTGAGCCCCGTTTCATATGATCACTCTGAGAATAACTGTTCAAGAAGCGAGATGCAAATCACTTCACACTGTTCTATTCCCTTATATTACATTATATTTTTACTATAAAATCAATATCTTGTCTGTTAACAAAACAAGGTTATGACATTGTACAGCCATAGGCTTCTACAAGCAAGGTCCACACTGCTGAGGTTAATACCTTTTTGTTCCAGGATATAACCAGTTGACATTACAGTTTCGTTAAATTAATCTTCAATGGTACTTGTTTTTTCATTAAATTAATATATAGTACCAGTCAAAGGTTTGGACACACCTACTCATTCAAGGGGTTTTCTTCATTTTTTAAACTATTTTCTACATTGTATAATAATAGTGAAGACATCCTAACTATGAAATAACACATATGGAATCATGTAGTAATTAAAATATATTTTAGATTCTTCAAAGTAGCCACCCTTTGCCTTGACAGCTTTCACACTCTTGGCATTCTCTAAGGAGGAATGCTTTTCCAACAGTCTACTGCCATCAAAAGTAACTTGTTACATTACACGGTTACTTACTGTGGAAGGTAACTCGCTAGTTGTTACATTACTTTTGCGTTACTAAAAACCAGCGGTGTAAAGTATTTCAGTAAATATACTTGAAAGTACTACTTAAGTCATTTTTAGGGGTAGCTGTACTTTACTATTTATATTTTTGACAACTTTTACTCCACGACATTCCTAAAGAAAACAATGTACTTCCTACTCCCCCCTGACACCAAAAGTACTCGTTACATTTTGAATGCTTAGCAGGACAGGAAAATGGTCTAATTCACGCACTTAGAGAAAATCCCTGGTGATCCCTCCTGTATCTGACCTGGTGGACTCACTAGAAACAAAATGCTTTGTTTGTAAATTATGTCTGTTGGAGTGTGCACCTGGTCATCCGTAAAATAAAATAAAGAATAATCATTGTGCTGTCTGGTTTGCTTAATGTAAGGACTTTAAATGATTTATACTTTTACTTTAGATACTTAACTATATTTTAGGATTTAATTTCTCTTTTGATACTTAAGTATATTTAAAACAAAATACAAGTAGGATTTCTGTGTGACTCACTTTTACTTGAGTTATTTTCTATTAATGTATCTTTACTTTTAAGTATAACAATTGGGTACTTTTTCCACCAATGCCAAAAACAGAAAAACCTCTTAAAATGCCTTGGGGGTGTTAGTCATTGTTATGCCCAGTAGACCACCCTACCTTAGAATGGCTTGCCTACTTCGTACTCGCGGGATATTCAAAGTGGAACTTTACGCTCAGCACCTAAAGGGTTGTCAATGCGCCACACTGTAGGCAGCACTGATGTCATCGGATATCACGGGAGAGCTCAAGACCGAGATCTGTCAGATTTCTCAATAGTTTCAGTTCTATTAGTAAATTGAAACGTGTATTTTGCAAGAAACAATGTCTTATTTTTTTAAATCTCATTATTATTTGGCCTTTGTAGTTCAGCAGCCTATTGAAATGTAACTGTTCCACAAAAAAATGTGTAATGGAGGAGAAATGTATACAGATTATGATAATAAAGAAAGATGTATGAATAATAGCCTTTGTCCAAGTGTTCTAACAAAATTCTACATTAAACCATCGACTGTGATGAATGCAAAGAAAAGTGTTGCATCACAACGAAATAAATATATCTAAATCCAACGGATCAAAGGAACATTGTCCATGAATCAAGAAGAACATTTAGGCAGCTTTATGAAAGTCACTAAATACAGCCTACTAAGTTACAACAAACCCGACCTGAAGCAATGACATGAACATTTAAAGAATCTGCCCACTAAACTGCTGACTATGAATGCAAACTGTCAAATAACTCCAGAACATAATGCATTGAAATAAATGGCATGCCATCAGGAATAACTTACAATCATCAAAGACGCATACATTTTTATTTAGTTCTGGGGGTGACAGGTTTAGACGAACAAAAATCTAACTTTTGCTGTTTTGGAGCAGAAAACCCGTCATACTCAGCGCAAACGGCTGGCGTGGGTCTTTCTCCACCAGTCTTGAGCTGTGCTTGTCCTGAAGGTGCTTCTTGATATTTGAAGTTGATTTTATTATTGTTTTTCTCATTTTCTAATACCAATTAAAAATAATGTGAATACTTCCACGGTGTTAAGGCTGTTGTCTCTGCCATCTTGCTAGCTGCCTTCCCGACACAGCGTTCTTGAAGAAACAGGAAGAGCGTGAATTTCAGGGAAAGGATTTACATTTTTGGGGGGGCCAAAATAATAAAAATGGAAATCAGATTTAAAAGTAACTAGTTATTTTAAATGATAACTAATTACTTAATTATGGCTTGAATCCCGCTAACGGGATTGATATGACAACAGCCAGTGACAGTGCAGGGCGCCAAAATCAAAACAAAAGACATCTCATAATTAAAATTCCTCAAACATTGAAGTATTGTACACCATTTTAAAGATACACTTTTTGTTAACCTCTCTGTGCACCAAACCCGTTAGCGGGATTCAATTTGACAACATATGGTGATCGCTACATAAATAGTCATTAAACATTCATGAAAAAACAAGTGTCTCACATGGGTCGAAAGCCTAGAATCTTGCCAACCCAACTGCGTTGTCAGATTTTAAAAAAGGATTTACTGCGATAGAATACGATGTGATTATCTGAGAACAAAGCCTCAAAAAAATAACTATTTTAACCAGCACAGGCGTAACATCACAAATTGCAATAAAATAAATTGTTTACCTTTGACGACCTTCCTCTGTTTGCAATCCCAATGCTCATTGTTACACAATGAATGGTCTTTTGTTTGATAAAATCCATTTTTATATCCTAACACGAAACATTTTGTGAACCGCTTGTGCCGTGAATTCCGTCTCATTTCATTTGACGACATATTCGATGTAAATACACACACTAAACGTGATTTTTCCAGTCATGTTTGGTTTCATTGCAATCAACTGGTTTGTTTGTAACATGGGGCTTTGTTCTCAGATAGTCGCATCGTACTCTTTGGCAGTAAATCCTTTTTTGAAACACAACCAAACCTGATGGGTCATTTCGCGGGAC
The DNA here is from genome assembly GCF_057628025.1 of Oncorhynchus mykiss. Taxonomy (NCBI): domain Eukaryota; kingdom Metazoa; phylum Chordata; class Actinopteri; order Salmoniformes; family Salmonidae; genus Oncorhynchus; species Oncorhynchus mykiss. The sequence continues at coordinate 51,551,119 of NC_143039.1, read as the reverse complement.
GTATTGACTAAAAGAAACCGATTGGAAGACAACAAGTAATGACATCATTGTGCACCAATGATATGACCGCTGTTTTCGTTGATTGACTGTATTTTAACCCAATAACCACTGATTGTCTTGAAATCTAGCTGGGTAGATAGCCAATGAGCTGAGGTAAACGGCAATATGTAATGTTTATGTGTTGGAAGACCAACCTATGTAGTAAACTCCGGCATAAAGAGGTTAATTCGCCATTGAAGATTCATACCGGAAGGAGGCACGCATGTTACGCACAGCGTTGTTTTGGTAAAGCGCATCTTCAGCTGTTTATATACAGTGGGGCAAAAAAGTATTTAGTCAGCCACCAATTGTGCAAGTTCTCCCACTTAAAAAGATGAGGCCTGTAATTTTCATCATAGGTACACTTCAACTATGACAGACAAAATAAGAAAAAAATCCAGAAAATCACATTGTAGGATTTTTAATGAATCTTTTTGCAAATTATGGTGGAAAATAAATACTTTTGCCCCACTGTATCAATCAGTATGGCGACTAAGTCAGGGAAAGTTAAATCTAAGTCTAGATATACAGATGTACACACCATTTTAGAAGAAATTGATCGGTAAAGTGAGACAGATTGTTGGAGGACGATTAGTTTAGCGATTCCCAAATGGAGGAATATTTTTTGAACGGAGAGGACATCGTTCTGGACTGGTAAGTTCTTCTCATGCTAATGCCGTTGTTTGAAATGAATATAAAATATTATTTGTGAAATGAAATAGCCTATGAGGCTGTTGAGGGGAGGGCAGGCCCACAACAATGGCCAAAGTGAAATGGAGACAGTAGATACAGCTGGTCTGTTGTAATATATTCAACCTTATGATCCCTGTACTCTATATAAATATATTTGTTTATTATACCTGTTTATACAGGGCTCATGTGAAACTATTCTAACTGAACATTTTTCACAGTGACACCGACTCCAAATGGGAGCCCCCAGTGCCACAAGTGGTGTTCATCTGCCCAAATGTATTTCTGCAGGCATGGATGTGCCTCAGGGCCAAAATGGCACAGCGTCGCTGTGTTCTTTGCTAAATGAAGTCCCCCATCACCTGCACCACATGGTTGGTGACCCTCTGCTTTACAGCAGAAAGAGACTGCTATGACACCTGGCATCCGCAGCACAATATTGTGTAGAGGACTGAGGGTCTTCCAAATATTGAAAGTGTTATTTTGTAAATGTATATATTCTCATGTTTATTCTAAAAAAAATGTTTTGGGGGGGGGGGGGGGGTGTGTTAGAATACCATTTTGGTATTTTGTATATAGTTATTCCATTCAAAATGTATAACTTCACCAATTTGGCCACTTGGGTACATTTGGGCTACTTGTGTGGGACACCTGGGTGACTTCATGATAAATGTCATGTAGCACACTCGTTTTGGAAGTTATCATTCTGAAACTTTGCATAAGCACTGTGGCCCTGTTATGTTTTTCACTGAAATTGTCCTCATCATCCTATCTGAATGTTTGTTTTGTCTTGTTCATTTTAAAGATTATTCAACAATAGAAATGAATAAACATGTTTTTTTAAATTATATTATCTAAACCAGATCTATTGTGTTACATTCTCCTACATTCAATTCACATTTACACAAACTTCAGAGTGTTTTCTTTCAAATGAAATCAAGAATATGCATATCCTTGGTTCTGAACCTGAGCTACAGGCAGTTAGATTTGGGTATGTCTTCAGGCGGGAAAAAAGTAGGGGGGTAGCTGTGAGAGGTTAATCTACCCATCGTGTCTGATTTTAAAAATGCTTTACAGTGAAAGCACAACATGATTATGTTAGGTCATAGCCTAGTTAAAAATATATATATATAGATAAAATTAATCACTAACCTTTGATGATCTTCATCAGATGACACTCATAGGACATCACGTTACACAATACATGTATGTTTTATTCGATAATGTGCATATTTATATCCAAAAATCTCAGTTTACTTTGGCGCGTTACATGTAGTAATGTTTGATTCCAAAACATCTGGTGATTTTGCAGAAATAAGGCCGCAGGCCTGACGGAAAGTAAAAACGTTCCGTTAGAGTCCGTAGAAACATGTCAAACGATGTATAGAATCAATATTTATAACATAAATCTTCAATAATGTTCCAACCGGAGAATTCCTTTGTCTGTAGAATTGCAATGGAAAGCAAGCTACCTCTCACGTCAACGCGAGTGGTCAGCTCATGCCTCTCTGGCAGACCTCTGACTCAATCCCCTCTCATTCGCCCCCACTTCACAGTAGAAGCATCAAACAAGGTTCAAAAGACTGTTGACATCTAGTGGAAGCCTTAGGAAGTACAATATGACCCCATAGACACTATTTGATAGGCAATGAGTTGAAAAACTACAAACCTCAGATTTCCCACTTCCTGGTTGGATTTTTTTCTCAGGTTTTGTCTGCCATATGAGTTCTGTTATACTCACAGACATCATTCAAACAGTTTTAGAAACTTCAGTGTTTTCTATCCAAATATACTAATAATATGCATATATTAGCAACTGGGCATGAGTAGCAGGCAGTTTACTCTGGGCACCTTATTCATCCAAGCTACTCAATACTGCCACCAGCCATATGAAGTTAAATTGAAAACTAAAGTGTTAAGTTACTTTGGAACATGTCACTCCCAACACTAAGAAACTTATATGAAGTAGTTCTAAAAATCCCTTATGGAAAAACGATTGGAATCATTTTCAGGCTTTCCCGCCAGGTTGAATAAGCATTATTATGCATACTGGGGTACTCAATTCAGATGTGCCTTTTGTTAAGTAAATCAGGTGTTAAATGAAGTGAAAAGGAGACTGGAGTGCTGTCATGTATTGATTTGACGTACTGAGAGAGGATGCCAACACATCAGTAAAGGAACGTGAGTGGATTACACAAACATTGATGGAGTAAAGACATGCTGAAGTTTACCTCCGAGTCTGGTTGATTTAATTCAGTATAATATCTTAACTTACAACTCGTGCTAAGTATAAGATTGAACAATAGCGACCAGGATAATGTTTGAAAACGATAGTTAAATCTGAAAATTCAGTTAGTGTCATCGAGATGGAAAACACTGTGCCAAAGTTTGACTGCTACAGTGAGCCTTCTATACTGGGTCCACGCTGAACCAGGTGTTTAATGGCGTTTGAGCTGTTCGCGGATGGTAAAGAATTAATACTGTCCGATGAAGTTGATGCGATCAAAAAACAACGGAGGAGAGCTTTACTTCTACATCATGCTGGGACAGGACATTTTCTCCACACTCGCAGACGCCGGAGACCAACGGACTACTTCAAGACTGTGGCTGCGTTAAACTCGTGCTTCGTGCCACAGGTGAACACAGCGTTCGCGAGACAGTTTATCAACTGACACAGTTCAGCAATTTGTTTCTCGTCTTAGACAAGCAGCTAAAGACTGACTTTGCTGGAGATAAACACAATCAGATTAGAGATGCCTTAGTGTACTACTGAATATGTGCGCCAAAAACTATTGGAAGAGGTCCCAAGGCTAACATTAGCGTGGTCACTCGAGCTAGCCTCACAATGTGATAGAATTGAAGTGCAAATGGACACCATGAATGTGAGTACAGATGCTAAAGACAACAAGACCATGCATCATGTTTTCAAAAAGGATAGGAAATATCACAAAAACGGGCTGAGACAGAATGCAGAAGGAAAATACTTATCAGAGAAGGTGTAACGATCTCAGTCTTCATCGGATGAGGAAGGATTGGACCAAAACGCAGCATGGTAAGTGTCCATGATTATTTATTATAACAGAACACGAAAATAACAAAGTGAATGTAAGAAATGAAAATCGAAAAAGTCCTGAAAGGTGAAAACAGGAAACAACTACCCACAAACACCAGGTGGGAAAAGGCTACCTAAGTAAGGTTCTCAATCAGAGACAACGATAGACAGCTGCCTCTGATTGGGAACCATACCAAACCAAACACATAGAACAGAAAAGATAGAAAATCAACAGAATGCCCACCCCAACTCACGCCCCTACCAAACCAAAATAGAGACATAAAAAAGGAACTAAGGTCAGGGCGTGACAGAAGGTGTGATATCGTTGTGGACATGTAGATCATCTTGCAAAGGATCCTGCTTGTCCAGCACATTGGCAGACCTGCAAGAAGTGTAATGGGAAGGATAATTTATGTTAATTCAGAGGAACAAAACAGAGACTATGCATTTGTGGTAAATAAAAACTGGAACTCAGACAGGACCACGTTCTCAGTGGGAGGGGTCAGTTTATTCATGTTAATTGACTCTGGGGTGATGAGTAATATGGTAGATGAGATCACATGGGAAATGCTGAAAGCCAAGAAAATAAGGTTCCGTTCACCACTGACTTATAAAAAGCTATATGCATACTCATCAAGCAAGCCATTACCAGTAAAAGGGGTTTTCACATGCCAAAAAAAGATAGGCAAGTGCAGCACACAGGCTGAGTTCACTGTGAAATGTGGACGCAGAGTACCGTACCTAGGTAAAGAGAATGCCATTAAATTGGGTGTGCTAAAAGTTGGTGTTGACATGACAGCAGTGACAGATGTAAAAACTCAGATCAAACAACCTGAGGTATTTCTATTTTAAGGGGTGGGTAAGCTAAACACAAAACAGATCAACCTACATGTTGATAAAAACGTGACACCAGTTGCACAGGCCCTTAGGCGTGTACCATTCCACCTGAGAGAAGCTGTGGAGAAATAGATAGAGGAACTACAAAACATGGACTTAATAGAGAGAGTGATGGGCGCTACACCATGGGTGAATCTAGTAGTGGTAGTTCCAAAGCCGTCGAGACATGAGACAAGCGAACACAGCAGTCATACTTGGCAGGTAACCAATCCCCACAGTAGAGGAATGAATGATCGGAGATCATGTTCACAAAGATTTTCAACAAGATACCACACACTGTGATCAATAAAGAGGGAAACAATGTGGTTGTTTAATCACCAACTGGAGCCAGGTATTCAAGGAATACGACAATTGTGAAGCGGTATATAATTGAGGAGCCGGATCCACAATGAAAGGACAACACACGGCTGAAAGAGATTGTGCAACAGAGTCCTAATCTGAGACAGTACATAGAATCCAAACAAGAGACCATCTGTGAGGGATCACCAAAAAGACCACAAATTAAACTGCCACAGAAGTTAACAGACTTTGTCATTAAATCATTATCCTGTAGGGAAAGGGGTAAAGAAAACCAGTATAAACTGAAAAATAGAAAAGGACAAATGGGAAGACTGAATGTGAGTTATGTTGTGGAAAAAAGGTGCAGAATGTTTTGTGGAAAAAAAAGGAAAGTCCATTATGAGAACAGAATAATAAGACATTGAACAGATTTCAGTTGTTTATTGGTAACATAAAGATTGCTATACAGATAAAGAATAAGTGCTGTTGTGTATGTCAGGTTGACATTGAAGTTCATATCCAAGTAAAGGGGGGGATGTCGTGTATTGATGTGACGTACTGAGATAGGACATCACCACGTCAGTAAATGAATGTGAAGGGATTACAGACAGTGATGGAGTAAAGACATGTTGAAGTTTACCTCTGAGTCTGGTTGATTTAATTCAGTATAATATCTTAATTTAACACGAGTTGTACATTTAAGACTGAACAAGTGCCACTTTAACTCAGTCTCCTGAAAGGTTTATGTGAAGAAATGGTGAATGTACAAAGACTGCCTCCATCAGTCTGACAAAACAGAATATTTCATCATTGTAGCCATATTTTGTCTCTACAGCAAGAGGGCGCCAACTAATCAGGATCTGGTGAGTTTGAAAAGTATTGGGACAGTGACAAATGTCTTGTTGTTTTATCTCTCTACTCCAGCACCTTGGATTTGAAATGATACAATGACTGAGGTTAAAGTGTCAGCTAGAATTTGAGGGTATTTTCATCCATTTCGGGTGAACCTTTTACAAAATTACAGACCTTTTTGTACATAGTCCCCCATTTTAAGGGACCAAAAGTATTGAGGCAAATTCACAGTAACACTTCCTTTTAAGGGGTCCTTATTACAGTGTATCTACATGTGTAATTACACTAACAAGCGTTGTAGCGACTCATTGTTACAATGTAATAACAGCGTGTACCTGGTAGTAATTGCGGTCTGTAATTACAGAAGTGTAACAACGAATGCTTGTTACCATGCTTATTACAAATGGGCAGTGTTCCACTAAATTCACCAACTTAGTGTTTTGCGTTTTCCCAGCTGCATTCGATTCATTAACAACTGTGACAAAGGTTTGGATATCTTGTGGATTCTTTGGTTGTCTGAGAGATTATAGCCTATGCAGAGTAGGCTCTGATTACTTAACCATGAATGTGAACTGTTCAAAATCTATCTCCAGTCAACGTTGTTGCTAGCACTTTCCTCCAAAATAAAGCGTACCATCTGGGTTAACTTGGTTGAGTTTATGGGAAAAAAATGTATATGAGTGTCATCCCAGATGAGGAATAAGACACTATTTTAAAGCACATGTAATGTTTGCCTAAGTAGAATGTACTACACAGGATTTAGCTAGTAAGAATTCTAGTACATTACCTATCCTGGCAAGCTGTCCCTAATTTTGAAGCTTCTGGAAGTGTGATCCAGGTGGGAGAATAAACACATTCGCATAAGTATAACGTGATTACTAGTCGTTACACAGGATGTAGCTAGTTATAATGAAGTTTATCTTGAGGGGTACTTACTTGTAATTATAGTGTCCCAATAGTCATTGGTGGAAAAAGTAGCCAATTGTCATACTTGAGTAAACGTAAAGATACCTTAATAGAAAATTACTGTAAAAGGGTAAAGTAAAAGGGTCAAGTCACCCAGTAAAATACTTGAGTAAAAGTCTGAAAGTATTTGGTTTTAAACATACTTAAGTATCAAAAGTAAACGTATGAATAATTTCAAATTCCTTATATTAAGAAAACCAGACAGTAAAATAACAAATATAAAATATTTTGAATAGCCAATGGTATACTCCAACACTCAGACATAATTTACAAGCAAAACATTTGTGTTTAGTTAGTCCGCCAGGTCGAAGGCAGTAGGGATGACCAGGGATGTTCTCTTGATAAGTGTGTGAATTGGATATTGAATATTGAATTGAATATTTTCCTGTCCTGCTAAGCATCCAAAATGTAAGAGAGAAAATCTCAGCCATTTTCACGCACTGAACGACGGGTATAGTGGGTACTGTTTACTAAATACGGAAGTAATGTTCTGCAAAGAGCCTATAAAGGGAAGGTTATGAGTTCAATGGAAAAAATGGGTTCACAAACGGCTCATATCAAAAAAGTTTCAATTGTTAAATAATTTAATGGGGGATTTGACAATGGGTCAATTGCTTTAATCATCAATAAAAAAGTGACACATGTGCTTGCCAAATTGCAAGCTGTCACGTTCTGACCTCTATTTCCGTTGTTTTGTATTTATTTAGTATGGTCAGGGTGTGAGTTGGGTGGGCAGTCTGTTTGTTTTTCTATGTTTTGGGGCATTTCTATGTTTTCGGCCTAGTATGGTTCTCAATCAGAGGCAGGTGTCATTAGTTGTCTCTGATTGAGAATCATACTTAGGTAGCCTGGGTTTCACTGTGTGTTTGTGGGTGATTGTTCCTGTCCCTGTGTTTGTTGTCACGGGATAGGCTGTATAGGTTTTTCACGTTCCGTTTGTTGTTTTGTAGAGTTAAGTTATTTCATGTATCGTTCATTTTCCATTAAAGAAACATGAGTAACCACCACGCTGCTTTTTGGTCCGCTTCTCCTTCTACAGACGAACGTTGTTACACAAGCTTGGTTGAATAATGGTTTAAAAATGCACTTTAAAATGGTCATAAGACAAACTCTTAGTCCATGTAACCTTGCAATGTTGAATAGCATTCTCACTTTTGGATGTGATGCATTGGTGCAATTATTTATTTATTCCAGGCATGTCAAGTAATAAACGTTTAATGTCTCCCAATCTGTGTCACACTTTTAAAATAACAATGACCTCGAATGTTTGTAAAATAACAGGATCAACAAGGTCAATTTTAAAAATCTAGACATGACAGATTTCCGCAAAAGAAAAAAAAAGTGTTGTAGACGAGACAAAAACATCAAGCCATGAGTACCCTTTCCATGCAATTTTTTGTTGAGTTTTTTGGGCGATACATTAATTCTGCTGGACAATTTAGCATAGGAAGTTACCCATCTAGCTGGCATTTTCCAGCCACCTATCCAAGTGTTAGCTAGCTAAGTAGAAAACGTTAGCCGGTGTTTTTGTTAGTTATCTAGCCTAGTTGATAGACCTAACAGTGAACAAAAATATAAACACAACATGTAAAGTGTTGGTCCCAGGTTTCATGAGTTAAAATAAAAGATCCCAGAAATGTTCCACAAGCACAAAAAGCTTATTTCTCTCAAATTTTGTGCACATATTTGTGCTATTGATCCCTGTTATTGAGCATTTCTCCTTTGCCAAAATAATCCATCCACCTAACAGGTGTGGCATATCAAGAAGCTGATTAAACAGCATAATCATTAAACAGTTTCACCTTGTGCTGTGGACAGTAAAAAGCCACTCCAAAATGTGCAGTTCTGTCACACAACACAATGACACAGATGTCTCAAGTTTTGAGGAAGCTTGCAATTGGCATGCTGACTGCCTAGAATGTCCGCTAGAGAATTTAAGAAACTCAAACACCTTAAACGTCATACGAGACGTCAGGGAGACGTCAGAGAGTGATACAACTAATAAAAAACATGCCATCTTATGATATGTCATCTAATGACAAATCAGACCAGTGTTTAATCAACCATGATTTCTTATTGTGTGGCTAGTCACAGAACAGTGTAGTTATTGGTGGGCAGCAACACCTAAGACAACAATAAATCATCAGAATCACAGTTCAAACATTCAAATAGGGTTAAGTGTAAGAGTAAGTTGTACAATTCACATCTGATAAATATAAGTTGTTACGATTGGGTCAATGTAAATCACTGATCTAATGACTGAACCACGAAGCAACTTGCCAACACGCTCTGACTGGGGATTTTGCCCTCTGCAAGATGACAATACGTTTTCTCTAAACTGAATACATTTATACCAGTTCATGTGTTACTTTAGTTTACTATAGCAAGTAGCCATTGTATTAACAGGTTGGAGTTATATGAAAATAATCCACTTCACAGAGGTGTAAAGGAATGCATCAGGCCAATTTTGTTAGTTGAATAGTATAAATAAAGGTTATATATGCACCTGACTGGTTAAGTTTAAGGAAACATCTTGTATATATCATATATTTGTATATGATTCTGACTCCAAATCTGGATGGGCAAAAGTTGTAAAACCGATAAAGGGCTTTTCACATTGCTGAGCTGCACTCACAGCACTGTCTCCGTGAATAGGCTGGTGGAAAATGAGTCTTAAAGCTAGTCACACCCTAAAAAAGAAAATCACACCTTTGACGATAAACATACTCTCTAAAACCTGTGATGTGTTTACACCTAGCAGGTATAACTGAAAAACACATGCATACATTCGTGGCAGTCAGTCCTTATTATTCAAGAAGGCTTGAGACAGTAACAATTAGACATGTTGAGTCAGGCATCACACCCAGGAATGTACATGTTCACAAGTGATACCCACATGCTGCTGGTTAGAATGAAGCTCCTCTCCCAAATTGCGTAAATAAATAGTTTGTGTAACACTTTGTGAATGTTAAAACTATCATGCATAACAACCTTCATATTATTTTAACATCATTCACAAGGAACCTTCATTAGTTATTTTTTAATTCCATTAAGTAATTATTAAGTTCAATTATTTTAAATCAGTATTGTTGCTGGTGTCACTGACTGGGTTAGTCCTGTGCACCACAAGGCTGTATTAGTCTTTGCTGAGCTAAAGCCAAGGCATAATCTTCTGGCTCGATGGGGTTTAGTAAAGCTATTCCTGACCATCACTGATGTGAAAAGGGTTTTATAAATGAAATGTGATTGATTTGATCTAATACATGTCTTCAGGTATCAGGCAAAGGTACTCAACACGTTACAATGCCATCAATTGCTCTGACCTGGGTTCAAATAGTATTGAGCCTGTCTGGAGTGAGTGCCAGAAAGCAAGTCACACAACCCCTAAACTGCTACCTGGGTACTGCTCTGAGACTTAGCTGGTGCTCCCAGACTGTTGTGTGAATCGTATGTCAGAGGGTTGGGTACTGTGACAGAAGAAATACAAATGTTATTTGTACTGATATATAAAGAGCTTTTCGAGGGGACTTATGTTTAACCAATAACTCATAAATGATATTGACGAAATGTGTTATAATAGTTATGAATGTATATATATATATTTTTTTTGTACCTTTATTTAACTAGGCATGTCAGTTAAGAACAAATTCTTCTTTACAACGTCGGCCTACACCGGCCAAACCCGGACGACGCTGGGACAATTGTACGCCTTCCCATGGAACTCCCAAATACGTCCGGTTGTGATACAGCCTGGATTCGAGCCAGGGTGTCTGTAGTGACATCTCTAGCACTGAGACCTAGTGCCTTAGACTGCCTTGCCGCTCTTTGAACATCTGGAAAAAGTGCCATTCAAGTATATTATTTTTATTAATACAATTAATGAAGTCCAACTCCACATAAAACTAGAAATCAGAAATCCAAGATAATTTCCTCCATTGTTGGGCTCACCATGTGGGGTCATTGTGACCCTCAATCATAGTTACCAGTTGATTACAACAATCACTTTTGTTAGAGATTTATAAACTGAATCTACCTCTGAAATAAATGTTGTGTAAAAAGATATGGGAAGTAGCACATGTGTGTGTGTGTAGGACTGTTAAATAGAAAAAGGATGACTGCTTACATTAGGCCATTGACTAAAATAAATGAATGGCTCCAAAGTTAAGTCAATTAAGTACAATGAAGCACATTTCTGGCTAATTGTATTTGTCAACTAAAACAGTTTACAATACAACAAGGTCAGTACATAACTGTTATTATACTCTCAAACAGATTCTTTGCCCCTCCCTTTCTTTCAATTTTTTTTTGTCCATCCCAAATTTTTTGTCAGAACACCTAACCAGTTTTCCATACCACGTCAGTACCTGGGGATATATATATTTTTAAGCTAAGTAACTCTGACATGCATTCCTCTGTCGTCACCTTTATCTTATTATCTTTGGTGCCTCCCAAAATATTACGTCACCTGAAAGACAGACAATTTGTGGCATCAAACCAGCCCTATAGTAATAGAAACTAGAAATACATTTTCATGACAGTATGCCTACTGTATCAACAATTGTAAGCTACCTCAACCCCATATTGTTATTTATATATATATATAGATATATATATATATATATATATTTTGTTGATTTTTTTGTTGCTATTTTGCACCCATTATCTCTACTTGCACATCATCATCTGCACCTCTATCACTCCAGTGTTAATGCTACATTGTAGTTATTTCGCCTTTATGGCCTATTTATTGCCTTACCTACCTAATCTTACTACATTTGCGCACACTGTACATAGATTTTTCTATTACTGATTGTAAGTTTGTGTTGTGTTATTGATTGTGTTGTTTGTGTTGTGTTATTGATTGTAAGTTTGTTTGTCCCGTGTGTAACTCTGTTGTTTTTGTCGCACTGCTTTGCTTTATCTTGACCAGGTCGCAGTTGTAAATGAGAACTTGTTCTTAATCGGCCTACTTGGTTAAATAAAGGTGAAATTAAAAATACATTTAAAAAAAGCTTGAAATGGTTAACAGAAATAGAAAGATAATGAGATTTTAGAGGAGATATAAGCTAGATATTGTGATTGGTTAAAGACAAAAGACCTTCCTCAATTAATATTTGGAGAAATTACAGAAATAGAAGTGTTTGCTGTACGTAAGTAATAACCTTTACTGTATAATGGAATATAATAATGGAAAGGTTTGATAACATTTAAAAAAATTAATTGCACACAGTACAAAACATAGAAATACATACAAATATATCAAGGTAAAATGGTCTTATAAGAAAGGATAAAAATCCCAAATTGATAATGTAAAGCAAAAACATTGAAACTTTGAAGATTATGGTTATTATGTATGTGTTATATATGAACACCATTACACTTTAGATGAACTACACCTACTATTCTGTCACAGAATATGGATAGGATTCAGAGTGAGATGCTGGCAGACCATTTGAAAACTTTAAATTACTTCCTCTTTTTTTAAGTAACAGTTACATGATTTACAGTGCCTTCAGAAGGTATTCATTCATACCTCTTGACTTATTTCACATTTTGTTGTGTTACAGCCTGAATTCAACATTGATTAAATAGATATTTTACAACATTTTCAAACAGAGAATTAGTGAACGTAAAAGTTCAATCAGGAGAAACAACAGGGATTATCCAGTCACAGTACATTTTAATGACCAAAAACATGACATGTCTACCTTGAAATTTTGAGGCATAGAGAAAGTCAAGATATCAGACCAGGGAGTTGACATAAATAATACTCTGAGCAAAAGAGAATGTTTTGGGATTTTCACCCTCCAGATATGAAAAGCCCATGCATGTTATGTAAATGTGAACATGAGTTAATTCTGCCACTTCAGATCACTCTGACGGTTTTTCTTATACAGTACCCAATGATTTATGAAAACTTCCTTGATAGGTCGATGTCCTCATTGTGATTTCACAGTCTTCTTTAATACATTTTATGTACACACTTTATTAGAATTATAAGAATACTTATGAAATGCCTGTTGTTATGCTAACATGCTTGTTTTCCTTAAACTCCAATCCCATTCAATGCATTGAACGGATGTGGGTGGAGCAATGTCTACATAAGGGCGTAAATTAAAAAGCTCTGATTAAGGCCTTGAGGCCGATATGTAAAGCTTAATACAGAGCAGTGATATTAGCAAGAGCATTGTGCGGGTTTCTTATTTATTCATATCTTTTGAGGAATATAGAAATAGCCAAGATTACTTTCAAGAGAAATCAGTAAAATGCTGATTTCTCTTGAAAAATTGCAACTCTAATGTGGAATATAATATATTATTTGATGTATTTATGTATTATATTTGAAACATCCACTTTGATGAACTACACCAATTACTTTCACAGAATATGTATAGAATTCAGAATTAATTGCTGGGAGCTGGTAGACCATTTGAACATTTGAAATTACTTTTCCTCTTTTATGAAGTAACATGATTGACATGATGCAGTAATAGGCTGACTTTACTCTGTAATTTCACTACGGTGAATAAATCCATGTTCACAGCAGTTATAGTGGCTATTGTGAAATTATTTACACCCTTGAAAACCTTTATTCAATGAGATGTCTTGCATGCATAGTTATTCACACCTCTTGATCTGGCACAACAAAATGAGTTCAAGTGCATACATTTGCTTAACAAGTGTCGTGGCATTTTCTACTTTACCAAATGAGGAGAGTTACAAACTACACACCAGTCAGAGTTATACTTAAATTACATATTTAATAATAATAAGAGCTTTGCAATAGCCTTTTTTCACTTTCAATGATGCGCTATCTCTAATGAACCATTGAAAAGTGACTACAGAAAATGACATTATCACACTGCTGTAACATTTATTAGTTGAATTATATTACCACACTACTGTAAAAAAAAAATGCAACACAGGTGTGGTAATCTCAATAAGTTATTATAGGTAATATTATTAACAATCAAGGGAATCATTTCAGTATTTAATTTATGTAGCTATAAATTATAATTGTTTATTGTATATAATCAAGATGTAAAAAAACTGCACCATGTTGATGAAGGGTAATCTTGGAAATAATGTAATTCTGCACAATAAACAAATTAACCATTCATCTAATAAACCAGTGTTTTTATGGCGGATTATCCTTGGAGTTCTGACCACAACTGCAGTTGACACATCTGCAGCTCCTACTACAACGACCACAACTGAAGCTCCTACGACAACTGTAGCTACAACTACAACAACTATAGGTCTTATGACAACCACAACAGCACCTTCTACTGCAGATCCTACTACAACAACGGTAGCTCCAATGACCACTATGAATGCAGTACCTACTACGAAAACTACAACTGCAGGACCTACAATGACAACTGCAGATCCTACAATGACAACTGCAGGTCCTACAACAACTGTATCTCCTTCGACCACTACGACTGAAGCGCCTACTACCAAAACTGCAAGTGAAACTCCTATGACAACCACAACTGCAGCATCTGCTACGACAACTATAACTGAAGCTTCTAAGACCACTACAGCAGAATAACCTACGGGTACAATGACAACTGTAGCTCCTAAAACAACGTCAACTGCAGCACTAACTAAGACCAGTACAACTGCACATCTTCAGGACGATAACTACAGGTCCTACGACAACTGCAGCTCTTTTAAAAACTGTTGCTCACGAAACTACAATTGAAACTCCAACGCCAACCACACCTGCAGCACCTACTACTACAATAACAACTGAAGCTCCAAAGTCCACTACAACAACAGCTACTACGACAACTACAATTGAAGCTCCTATGACAACCACAACATCTACTACTACAATGACAACTGTAGCACCTACAACAACAACTGTAGCTCTTACTACTACAATGACAACTGTAGCTCCTACAACTTCTTCAACTGAATCACCTGCTACAACAACTGCATCTTCAGCTTCCAAGGCAACCACAACTGCAGCTCCTTTTACAACAACTTTAAATCCTACAACTACTACAACTGTAGCACCTACGACAACAACTGTAGCTCCTATGACAACAACTGTAGATACTACGACAACTACAACTGCAGCACCTACTTCAACAACCACCGCAGCACCTACTACTACAATGACAACTGCAGCACCTACAACTGTAACTCCCTTGACAACAATTTCAGCTTCTATGACAATCCCAACTGCAGCTCCTCCTACAACAACTTTAGATCCTAAACCTGTAACTGTAGCTCATACGACATCAAATATAGCTACTACTACAACAACCATGACTGTAGCTCCTACGACAACCGCAATTTTGGCTAAAGCTACAACCACAACTATAGCTCCTACTACAACCACAACAGCAGCACCTACATCAACCACTGCAGCTCTTACTACAACAACTGTAGGTACTACGACAACCGCAACTGCAGCTCCTACTATAACAACTGTAGCTCCTACGTCAACTGTTGTGCCTACGACCACTACATCTACCGTACCTACAACAACAACTACAGCTCTTACTACAATAACTGTAGCTCCTACAACCAGCACAACAACAGCTGCTACGACAATCAATTAATCTCTTACTACAACAACTGTAGGTCCTAATACTGCTACAAATGCAGGATCTACTATGGCAACTACAACTACAGCTCTTACGACAACAACAATTGCTTCTAGATATGTTTCTAGATCCTAAGAGTATGACAAATGACTGGTTTAGAGTCATAGGTGGCTTTTTTCACATATACTGGACTATTAACAAGTGCAGGGAGTGAGGAACGTTGACAGGAGGCCTGCTCAATCAAAAGCCATCATTGTGTCGCATCCCAGGTAAACCTTTGCAACAGAAAGACACAATGTTCAGATTAACAGCCCAATAATACAGTTTAAAGTGAGGAAGGCCATAGCCCCCCCTCTATCTTGTACTTGCATAAATGCTTCCTTGAAATTCTGGCTGCCTTGTTATCCCATAAAAATGGAATTACTATTGAATCCAGTTTCTTAAAATAGCTTTGTGGTATGAAATTGGGTAGACATTGGAAGAGGTAAAGAAACCTGGGTAGGACAACCCTTTTAATAACGTTTATACGACCAACCAAGGAGATAGGCAGAGTTTTCCAAAAATCTATATTTTATTTAAGCTGATAAATTTGCATGTCCCAATTCGCTTTCAATAGCTGATCAAGTTCTCTTGTCATTACAATGCCAAGGCTTGTGAACTTGTCCATCACTGTTCTAAATGGGGTAGATTGCAGAAATTGCATATCCACAGTCCGTGATATCGGCATCAATTCGCTTTTTTGGCCCTCTTTGTTTCTTGGGACCTAGAACAAGCATTTCATTTCATTTCTGTTTTGTCCGAGTTTAAAAGTAGAACATTCGCCGCCATCCACTTCCTTATGTCTGAAACACAGGCTTCCAGGTTAACATTATGTTTCCGAATGACATCACCAAGACGTAAAATATATAGTGAAAACAATAGTGGTCCTAAAACAGAGCCTTGAGGAACACCGAAATTTACAGTTGATTTGAGGACAAACCATCCCTAGAGACAAACTGATATCTTTCTGACAGATAAGATCTAAACCGGGCCAGAATTTGTCCGTGTAGACCAATTTGGGTTTCCAATCTCTCCAAAAGAGTGTGGTGATAAGATGACATCTCCCTGGAATCTCTATCTTTTTTTCAAAATCAGTGCTATTGTAGCCTCATACAGAGTTTGTGGGAGTTTGGCATTGTCTTTGGAATGTTTAAACATTCGCAACATAAGTGGAGCTAGACTGGCACAGTACTTCTTATAGAATTCTATTACATATCCATCGGGCCCAGGGGCCTTGCTGTTTGGAAATTGTGTTATCGCTGTGTTAATTTCCTCTAAAGTTATCCCAGCATCGAGTGCAGCAGCTGCCCCCCTGTCTAGTTTAGGAAGTTCACATTCAGTGAGAAAGTGTTCCATAGTTTGTGGATCAGTAGCATCACATTTTGATTGTTATAGCTCTGAGTAAAACTGCGCAAAGCATTTATTAATATTCTGCGGTTAATATTCTGCGGATCTGTTACTATTTTACCCTTCGTGTCTTTTATTTTGTGAAAAGCTCTAGATGCCTGTACATGACTGAGCTGTCTTGCTAATAATTTATGTGGTTTGTCACCCAGTTCAAAACAACTTTGTTGCGTTCTAGCAAGTAAAGAGCCCATTCATATTTCAACTTTGATCTTCTCAAGGACTGCATTCGAGGAATTCGTCTGAAAAACGTTCTTATAATCCCCTAACTCTTTTTTATTTCTCTCATCCTAGTATTGGCACGTTTCTTCCTCTCTGATGTATAAGAAATCATGTAACCTCTAATCACAGCCTTTAGAGATTCCCAAAGGGTGGAGTCGTCAACATCCCCCGTGTCGTTAGCTCAAAGGAAAAAGGCAATCTGCTCCTTCAAATACTGACAAAAAGTCTCATCTTTCAACAAGTATGCGTCTAAGGGCCACGGTCGCCGACCTTTAGCATATTGTCGAGTTTCAGCACCATGGACAGGAGAGTGGTCCATAATTAGAGTAGGGTGATAGGTACCCGACGCAGCTGCTGAAATTAGTTTGGAGTCCAACAAAAAAATGTTAACTCTGGAATATGATTTATGAACTGACAAAAATAAAGAATAATCCCTATCTGTTTGGTGCGTCAGTCTCCAAATATCGACAATGTTAAGGTTTGTCATCAATGTATTTAGACAGACACTAGCATTTGAGTGTTGAAGTGACCTTGATAGCTATTTATCTAAAAGAGGATCTAACGTACAGTTAAAGTCACCTCCAACAACACTTGTATGGCCTTAAATACCCTTTGAAAAAATAATAGATCATTGAAGTTGGGTCCATATAAATTGACCAAGGTTATTGGTTTCGAATTCAGTGTACCAGCCACAATAATATACCTACCATTAGGATCTTAAATCGAGTATGAGTAAACAAAAGAAATGTTGCTACCCTCTCGCCTTTGCATCAAAATTAGACTGGTATATCTGACCGATCCAGCCTACTTGCAGTTTGACCCTAGCGTTTAATATGAGTTTCTTGAAGAAGCACTATGTCAGTGCCCAGTGATTTAAGATGAGAAAAAACATTAGCTTGTTTCATGAGATGCCCTAAGCCATTACAGTTCCAGCTGACTATCTTCATTCCACCAGGTCTTCTCTGTGCTCGGTCACTGTGTGGCATTTCTTATTTTAGAGCAAATTGTTGCTGTCATACAAAACCCAAAAGAAAAATGTCCCGCCGTGTGGGAGCTTGTCCTGCCACCTGTATTAAATGTGAACATAAAACACAGACCCCATCCCCCCTCCCATCCCATTACTTAGTGACTTCCCCAAACGAAGCACTCCTTGACTACCACACAAACCTTAGTGTGTCTAGACATACAGCTTGAACTAACTCATCATCTAGATATGCTCCACATATAAACTAATATTAAATAACCCTTCTCTCAAGTTAGGGGGTGAGTGGCGCTAAAACATGATATGGCTAATATAGCATTGTTTAACCTAACATCTCACCCATCATATAAGTCCCAAATTCTGATCTTCTGATCGAAAAGACATAGGCAGGAAATTCAAACACATTCCTGGCCTGTATTTAGCCTCTCCAGGTTCTCCTTTACCCAAATCCAGATAGCAGATGTTCTGAAAGAGCTGCAAAACCTGGACCCGTACAAATCAGCTGGGCTTGACAATCTGGACCCTCTATTTCTGAAACTATCCGCCGCCATTGTCGCAAACCCTATTACCAGCCTGTTCAACCTCTCTTTCATATCGTCTGAGATCCCCAAGGATTGGAAAGCTGCCGCAGTCATCCCCCCTCTTCAAAGGGGGAGACACCCTGGACCCAAACTGTTACAGACCTATATCCATCCTGCCCTGCCTATCTAAGGTTTTTCGAAAGCCAAGTCAACAAACAGGTCACTGACCATCTCGAATCCCACCGTACCTTCTCCGCTGTGCAATCTGGTTTCCGAGCCGGTCACGGGTGCACCTCAGCCACACTCAAGGTACTAAACGATATCATAACCGCCATCGATAAAAGACAGTACTGTGCAGCCGTCTTCATCGACCTTGCCAAGGCTTTCGACTCTGTCAATCACCATATTCTTATCGGCAGACTCAATAGCCTCGGTTTTTCGGATGACTGCCTTGCCTGGTTCACCAATTACTTTGCAGACAGAGTTCAGTGTGTCAAATCGGAGGGCATGCTGTCCGTTCCTCTGGCCGTCTCTATGGGGGTGCCACAGGGTTCAATTCTCGGGCCGACTCTTTTCTCTGTATATATCAATGATGTTGCTCTTGCTGCGGGCGATTCCCTGATCCACCTCTACGCAGACGACACCATTCTATATACCTTCGGCCCGTCATTGGACACTGTGCTATCTAACCTCCAAACGAGCTTCAATGCCATACAACACTCCTTCCGCGGCCTCCAACTGCTCTTAAACGCTAGTAAAACCAAATGCATGCTTTTCAACCGATCGCTGCCTGCACCCGCATGCCCAACTAGCATCACCACCCTGGATGGTTCCGACCTTGAATATGTGGACATCTATAAGTACCTAGGTGTCTGGCTAGACTGCAAACTCTCCTTCCAGACTCATATCAAACATCTCCAATCGAAAATCAAATCAAGAGTCGGCTTTCTATTCCGCAACAAAGCCTCCTTCACTCACGCCGCCAAGCTTACCCTAGTAAAACTGACTATCCTACCGATCCTCGACTTCGGCGATGTCATCTACAAAATGGCTTCCAACACTCTACTCAGCAAACTGGATGCAGTCTATCACAGTGCCATCCGTTTTGTCACTAAAGCACCTTATACCACCCACCACTGCGACTTGTATGCTCTAGTCGGCTGGCCCTCGCTACATATTCGTCGCCAGACCCACTGGCTCCAGGTCATCTACAAGTCCTTGCTAGGTAAAGCTCCGCCTTATCTCAGTTCACTGGTCACGATGGCAACACCCATCCGTAGCACTCGCTCCAGCAGGTGTATCTCACTGTTCATCCCTAAAGCCAACACCTAATTTGGCCGCCTTTCGTTTCAGTACTCTGCTGCCTGTGACTGGAACGAACTGCAAAAATCTGCTCTTTTGCACACCAATATCTCTACCTGTACATGACCATCTGATCATTTATCACTCCAGTGTTAATCTGCAAAATTGTAATTATTCGCCTACCTCCTCATGCCTTTTGCACACATTGTATATAGACTCCCCCTTTTTTTCTACTGTGTTATTGACTTGTTAATTGTTTACTCTATGTGTAACTCTGTGTTGTCTGTTCACACTGCTATGCTTTATCTTGGCCAGGTCGCAGCTGCAAATGAGAACTTGTTCTCAACTAGCCTACCTGGTTAAATAAAGGTGAAATAAAAATAAAATAAAAACATTTAGCCGGTTGACACAGCCGTTCTGTATCCTCAGCCAGGGAGCTTGCTTGACAAGAACAGATCGGACTCTTTTGGGTTGTCAAACGTACGTGTTCATCCCTCGACTGTCACCTTAAACCGGGCTGGGAAGAGGAATCCATATCAGATGTTGGCAGCCCTGCATTTCTTGCATAACTCATCATACTCTTTCCGCTGGTTCCTCACCTCCAAAGTAAGATCTGGGTAGAAAGACACCCTGGCTCCGTTGTAGTTAAGGGGGAACTTTTGACTAGTCAGCTTGAGGATGAGATCCCTGGTCTGGGTATATTGCAGCCGTGCGATGAATGGCCTTTGTGGCGCCCATGGCCAGCTTCGTTGCCTGTGATCTGTGTGCACGGTCGATCAGGATGGCCATTTTGAAGTGTTCACTCCCCAGCAATGCCGGTATCAGCTCTGAGACAAATTCAGTGGGTTTCCCTTTCTCAGTGTCCTGGATCCCAATTATTTGGATGTTCTGGCGTCTTGAATGCGACTCGAGCATTTCCAAATCGGGCTTTCGGGGTTTTGTTGTCATTTTTGAACGTGCACTGTTTCTCTATGTCCTGTAGCCTGGCCTCGTGATCGACTGTCGTCTGCTCAACCTCATGCACCCTGCCCCTAGTTGCCTTCACAGTTTCAGTCAATATCCCAATACTCTTTGAGATATCAGCCAACCTTGTGTCCACCTTCTTGCTTAGTGAGTTTATAGCAGCCAGTAGGTCACTTTGAGTAGGTTATGTAACTCTTGGGAGCTAACATCTTCAGCTAACTCCTCGTGGGTCGGTGATGTTGAAATTGGTTTGTTGTCTATCTCATTCACATTATCTTGTTTAGCACCCCCTTTTATGTGCCTTTTCCCTTTGTCATATTGCCAAACAATGTTTGAAGTATAGGTTGTGAGAGGTTAACCACTCTGAGATATGTGGGACGCGAGCCAGGGAAAATGCAGAGCGCCAAATTCAAATACATTACTATAAAAATCAAAC
Organism: Oncorhynchus mykiss; assembly: GCF_057628025.1. Taxonomy (NCBI): domain Eukaryota; kingdom Metazoa; phylum Chordata; class Actinopteri; order Salmoniformes; family Salmonidae; genus Oncorhynchus; species Oncorhynchus mykiss. Next base: position 51,529,914 of record NC_143039.1, on the reverse strand, counting down.
TTTCATTAAATCTAGGTGGCTCCCATTTTTGCTGTAGTGTTTCCAAGCGCGTGGAAGAGAGCGCGTTATTTGGTACTTTTCTCCGGTAAAGACAATAACGATTCTCCGTCTTAAATGTTATCATTTATTAGGGTACCTAAAGTTTGATTATAAACATTTTTTGACTTGTTTGGAAAACTTTATTAGAAATGTTTGGGATACATTTTGTATGCATTTTGATGGAGGTTAAATGGGTGGATTATTGACTGAAGCGCGCCAGCTAAACTGAGTTTTTATGGATATAAAGAAGGACATTATCTAACACCATTTGTGATGCATCTGGGACCTTTTGGAGTGCCAACAGAAGAAGATCATCAAAGGTAAGGCATTTATTATATCTCTATTTCTGACTTTCGTGGCGCACCTGCCTGGTGAAAATAGGTTTTTCATGCTTTTGTATGCAGGGAGCTGTCCTCAGATTATCGCATTGTGTGTTTTTGCCATCAAGCCTTTTGAAATCTAACACAGCGGCTGGATTAACAAGAAGTTATGCTTTATGTTGATGTATTACACTTGTGATTTTATGAATGTTAAATATGTATAATTCTGTAGTTTGAATTTCGCGCTCCGCAATTTCACCGGATATTGACCAGGTGGGACGATACCATCCCACCTGCCCATAAGAACTTAACTGCACTATGTGAATAGGTTGGACAATATGAGCCTTACAAACTAAAGTTGTAGAGATAAACAATACTTTCTTGGTGATGCGGATGTGTGCCTCAAATGAGAAGGTAAAAATAAAAAAAGTTTCTGGTGGTGGGGAAGCTGCGATGGTGTCATCATCCAGAGAAAGGGAGAATGTCCTCAGCCAGCTCTATGCACTCTTAGAGCCAATATGCCAAGACATGTTTTGATGCAATTACGTTTCAGGAAGTTCAACTGCATCCATCTCTTGATTGCATCTAGACAGTCTGGCAGTTTAGTTGTAACAGTATGTAAGAATATGTCGAAGATAAATACAACGCGTAGACAGAGGGTGAGAGGTCAATAGAGGGAAATAGTGTTTTTTCTGTAATAGGGAATTATTGATCAATGGTTCAGAAACATAGGAGGAATATGTCTTCTGAAATAGGATACTTGCTATTTGGCCATTGGTGTCACGTGTGCTCCCTCTATGGTCTCTAGGTCACCAGGCTGCTCGTTATGGCACACACCTGTCACCATCGTTACACGCACCTGCGTGTCATCAGACTCACCTGGACTCCATCACCTCCTTGATTACCTGCCCTATATATGTCACTCCCTTGGATTATGTTACGTTTATTTATTAAAACACCCACTCCCTGAACTTGCTTCCTGACTCGGCACACTCGGTACAATTGGCTAGTTTTATTGCAAGGAATTCTAATTGGTCAGGCTAGGGCTGGATTATAAAACTACATGCTGTTCCTTTGTTCAGTGGAGAAAGGCTGAGGACAGGGGAGACTGAACATCTACCTCCAAGCATAACATCTATGATTATTCCTCTTTGAATAAACCTATTTTCCTCCCTCCGATTTGTTTGGGGGTTTGTGTAATTGAAGAATAACATCAACTGCTAACATTTAGTGCCGTGACCCGGATGAATTGGTGTGTGTTGGCCATAATTCATCCCCATGCAGTGTTCACCATAGATTTGCTTAATACATTTCCAAAATTCCAAACTAAATTGCAAACTAAATTGAACATCTGTATATCGAAAAGACACATTTTGGTTTGTAACCCTGAAAAATGTCTTTCAAGTTTCCAAATTGAGCCCCGTTTCAAATGATCACTCTTTGAGAATAACTGTTCAAGAAGAGAGATGTGAATCACTTCACACTGTTCTGTTCTATTTTATTCCCTTATATTACATCATGTTTTTACTATAAAATAGATATCTTGACTGTGATAAGGGCTCCGTAAATAAGAGCTAAATTAACAAAACAAGGCTGACATTTTACAGCCGTAGGCTTCTACAAGCCGGCGCCACACTGCTGAGGTTACCTTTCTGTTCCAGGATATAACTAGTTGCTATTATAGTTTCATTAAATGAATCTTCACTGGCACTTGTTTTTTTATAATAATGAATATATAGTACCAGTCAATTTTAGACAGACCTACTCATTCCTGGGTTTTTCTACATTGTAGAATAATAGTGAAGACATGAAAACTATGAAATAACACACATGGAATCCATGTAGAAACCAAAAAAGTGTTAAACAAATCAAAATATATTTTAGATTTTAGATTCTTCAAAGTAGCCAGCCTTTGCCTTGATTACAGCTTTGCACACATTTGGCATTCTCTCAACCAGCTTCATGAGGAATGCTTTTCCAACAGTTTACTGCCAATAAAAGTAATTTGTTACATTACACCGTTACTTACTATGGAAAGTAACTCGTTAATTTATTTTTGTGTTACCAAAAACCCTCTTAAAATTCCTTAGTTATTGCTATGCCCAGTAGAGGGTGTACACTACCGTAGAATGGTTGCCTACTTAGCAAGTACCATCACATGGGTGTGATCGTTCTACATTGGTCCCTGAAGCCTACGATCACACCCGTGTGATTAGAACTTAGTGTGTGAATGATGCAACAATCAGCATTTGAGCTGGCCACACTTTTTTTTTGAAACTATTTACACAAACACAGTCCTTAAAAAGTTATGTCCAGAATGTGAGCAGTTTATTTTTGGATGCAATGTTCAGATATTCACAGAAGTATCTATAGCATAACACAAATCATCCAAACCGGAAAAATGTAGGCTACATTTGTCATAATGCTGAGGAAAGATTGACGCAACACAAGCGGTCATATTTTATAACTCTCGGCTGACAAAAACGACAATATGAATTAGCTAATAGCAATTACAATGTATAATTAATGACATCAAGGGTGAACTCACCATTGATTGAAATACTTGAGCAAAACACTGTCTAGAAATCGAAAGTAATCCGACGATTAGTTTCAGCGCCGCCATGCTTTTTTTCATCACAGAAACCAAAGATAAAAAGAGAAGACAAGATGAGTTTGGTCTGTTAATAGTAAACATGTTGAAGGGGTGTGTTGTCTACCATCGTTCACATCCCACCATTCACTTCCTGAAGTTCTCAAAAAACGAGTGAACCCTTACACACCTCATTTTGTTATAGCAACTTTGGTCCGACAGACGATTACGTGAAACCCAGAATGCATTGTATGTCAACAAACATGGCTCCATACACAGCTGGAATTGGCTTAGCTCATCATAATCAGTAAAACCTTCAAAAAAGTATTTTACACACATATGTGCCCATTACAAACTAGGCAAGAATCAGAATGCATGATTTATCACCGGTACTTGAAAAACATGTGAATAAAACAGTAAACATATCAATAATTACCGCACAAAACATTTACTGATAGTGATTTTTTTTATACAAATGGTGCATGCAGGCAGTCAATCACTTAACCTCTCACTCCCACTCTGAGCTATTCAGTGTTGTTGTTTATGTATGTAGCTAGTTAGATAAGCTGTAGCATTAGCAATGTATTTCAAAAGGTGACAACTCACAAATGTGGAAATTCTGGCGATTTAAAAAAAATTCTGACAGTGAGTCTGAAAGTCAGGAATCAGATTCTGACAGTGACAGTGAGGAGCTGCCTCCCAGCCATTGAGAACCCTGAATCTGAGGACCCCTTGTCCACTGACAAAGTCAAAGTTCCCTTTGAAGATGCTGGTGGTGATGGAGGCAGACCGACAGTGGATGAAGTACAGGAGTTCTGTGGTAGCTGGAAGGCTGCCAGCCATTTCACCCCTCCTGGCTCTGCTGTTTGCTTTGATGAGTCCCAGTCTGGAGTGCAACGCCCCTTGCCATTTCCATCCGAGGCAGAGAGCTTCAAGTTGGTTCTGACAGAGGAGCTGGTGGGAGACATAGCAGAGACCAATCGCTATGCCTTGGAGCTACAAGAGAAGAGAGAGCCAGGAGTTTGGGGGGGGGGGGGGGACAACCACAATTAGTGAAATGTGTACCTTCCCGGTGACAGTCCTTCTCATGGGGATAGTAAAGAAGAACTCATAGTAAAGAAGAATTCACTATGAGAATACTGGAGCACAGATCCTATGTTTGCAACTCCCTTCTTTGCCACCGTCTTTTCCAGAGACTGCTTCCTAGTTCTGCTGCGATGACTGCATTTCATCAACAATGCTACTAACATCCTAAATGACCCGTTGTACAAAATAAGAAATGTCAACAGCTGGCAGTAAAGTGTCATGACAAACGAGATATTCATGTCCTCTCCACTGTCCGTACAGTAACCATGTCGGCCACAGGAAGGAGGACCATCTGACGGGAGAGAGAAAAATCAAACCAGAATGCGTGCTTGACTATAACCTCAAAATGGGGGCAGTGGATAAGGCGGACAAGTGATATAAGAAGATATTTTTAAAGTTTTCCAGGGTAACTTCAAAATACAACAAGACAACACTTCTCTGACGCAATTAACATTGTTTTACAGAGCTAATAGAAGAATGTAGCTAGCAACATGAGCACGATTGAATATAACACCATAAAGGTTATGAAATGAGTAACGTTATCTAGCATGTCCACTGTTATAAGGAATATACACAAAAATATTATGCTACAGTAGAAACGACAACACGACATGCAGAAACTATTATAACGTAATAAGGCACTTACTTTGATAGAAACACACGCATTTCCAAAGTTATTATTGGTAACGAAAACAACTGTGACTGCGATGAAGGCAACAGACAGAAAATGTGAACACGTGTGTGTGTGTGTGTGTGTGTGTGTGTGTGTGTGCAGGACCGGAGTTGAGCAAGTGTCTGCAGACTTGAACTGCACAAACAATTGGGAAGTGTTTGGGAATTTTTGTCCCGGTCAGAAATGTCAAAACAATGTATTGGTCCGCAACAGTAAAAATTACTACTTTTATGTGAATGAAGAGGTGGAGCACACATTTCAAACTGTTCTTAGAAAATAAAAAACTTGTTCAAAAATAATTTGAAATTGACAAATTGAAAACAGCCTATAAATAAAAACAGGCTGTGTGCGTTGGTTTGAGGTCAGCGCGGACTAAATGGACTGTCGACCAACAATCACATTCTAGAATGGAGAGAACGTTCTAACATCACGTGCATAAAAACTCACGCTAGGGCGACCATTAGAGATATTTGGAACTCACACATGAAATTAGTACTCACGGGATATTCAAAGTGGAACGTTACATGGAACCCAAACCGGCTGCGTGCGTGGGCCATCGTGCAGAAATGTATTTTGTCCCCCCACACTAAATGCAATCACAACACGCAGGTTAAAATATCCAAGCAAACTCTGAACCAATTACATTAATTTGGGGACATGTTGAAAAGCATTAAACATTTATGGAGATTTTGCTTGCTTGCACTTGCTAGCTAATTTGTCCTGGGATATAAACATTCAGTTTTTATTTTACCTGAAATGCACAAGGTCCTCTACTCTGACAATTAATCCACACATAAAACGGTCAACCCGAATCATTTCTAATCATCTCTCCTCCTTCCAGGCCTTTTCTTCTCTGGACTTTATATTTTGCGATTAGCAACTTTCATAAATTAGGTGCATTACCGCCACCGACCTTGTTCGTCTTTCAGTCACCCACGTGGGTATAACCAATGAGGAGGTGGCACGTGGGTACCTGCTTCTATAAACCAATGAGGAGATGGGAGAGGCAGGACTTGCAGCGCGATCTGCGTCACAAATAGAACTGACTTCTATTTTAGCCCTCGGCAACGCAGACGCGTTGGCGCACCCGAGCAATGTGGGTGCAATAATTGAATAATCTAGATTTCAAAATGTATTTTGCCATGCTCACGCACGCGATACGAGCGGTGTAGTCAGGGTATTATGCTCAGCACCTAAAGGATTGTCAATGCGCCACATCATGGGAGAGCTCAAGACTGAGGTTGGTCAGATTCCCTAATAGTTTTTTCAGTTCTTTTAGTAAATTGAACTGTGTATTTTGCAAGAAACTATGTCTTATTTTTTTTAAATCTCATTATTATTTGGCCTTTGTAGTTCAGCAGCCTATTGAAATGTAACTGTTCCACAAAAAATGAGTGATGGAGGAGAAATGTATACAGATTATGATAATTGTCACACCCTGACCATAGAGAGCCTTTGTTTTTTTATGGTATAGTAGGTCAGGGCATATTTGGGGGGGGTTTTAGTTGTTGTCTTGCTTTATTGTTTTGTGCATTTCAAATAAATAATGTGGAAACCATATTGCGTTGCAGCTTGGTCCGTTATTTATTCCAGTGAACGTGACAATAATAAAGATGTATGAACAATAGCCTTTGTGTTCTGACAAAATTCTACATTAAACTATCGAATGTCTGATGAATGCAAAGAAAACAAAATAAATCTAGCTAAATCCAACGCGTCAAAGGGGCATTGTCCATGAATCAAAAACAACATTAAGGCAGCTTTATGAAAGTCACTAAATACAGCCTACTAAGTCACAACAAACCCGACTTGAAGTATCGACATGAACATTTAAATAACCCGCGCACTAAACTGCTGACCACGAATGCAAACTGTCAAATAAATCCCAAAACATATAGCATTGAAATAAATGGCATGCGATCACAGGAATTACTTACAATCATCAAAGACGCATACATTTTCATTGTGTTCTCGGGGTGACAGGTTTAACCGAACAGAAATCTAACCTTTACTGTTTTGGAGCAGAAAAACCTTCATACTCAGCATCAACGTCAATCGGCTGGCTAGGGTCTTTCTCCACCAGTCTTGTGGAGCTGTGCTTGGCCTGAAGGTGCTTCTTGATATTTGAAGTTGAGTTCTTCGCAGCTGACAGGCGCTTATCCCCGAGGCACCTTTTGCGTTCCAATTATTGTGAATACTTCCACGGTGTAAAGGCTGTTGTCTCTGCCATATTGCTAGCTATATTCCCGCCACAACGTTCTTGAAGAAACAGGAAGAGCGTGAGTTTAGGGGTGAGATTAGAACTTTTGGGGAGGCAACATTTAAAAAAATAAAAAGGAAATCGTATTTAAAAGCAACGAGTTGTTAAAAAAAGTAACTAATTACTTAAATTGAAAAACTAAAGCATTAAGTTACTTTGGAACATGTCACTCCCAAAACTACTAAATGTATATGAAGTAGTTTTAAAATCTCATATGTAAAAAAAAACATTGGAACCATTTAAAGGCTTAACCGCTAGGTTTTATGGGCATTATGACTCATACTGTGTTACTCAATTCAGATGTGCCTTTTGTTATTTAAATCAGGTGTTAAATGAGGTGAAAAGGAGACTGGAGTGCTGTCATGTATTGATGTGACGTACTGAGAGAGGACGTCACCACGTCAGTAAAGGAATGTGAGGGGATTACAGACAGTGCTGGAGTAAAGACATGTTGAAGTTTACCTCTGAGTCTGGTTGATTAAATTCAGTATAATATCTTAATTTAATACGAGTATAAGATTGAACAATGGCGACGAGGATAACGTTTGAAAACGATAGTTAAATCTGAAAATGTCAGTGTCGTCAAGATCGAAAACACAGTGCCAAAGTTTGACTGCTACAGTGAGCCTTCTTACAATAGGTCCACGCTGGACCAGTTGGTTGATGACATTTGAGCTGTTCGCAGATGGTAAAAGATTAATACTATCACAAGCCCATCAGACTGCTAAGCAGCAATCACTAATTCAGAGAGGCTGCTGCCCACATTGAGACCCAATCACTGGACACTTTAATAAATGGATCACTAGTCACTTTAAACAATGCCACATTAATAATGTTTACATATTTTACATTACTCATATCGCATGTATATACTGTATTTTATACCATCTACTGCACCTTGCCTATGCCGCTCGGCCATCGCTTATCCATATATTTATATGTACAAATTCTCATTCACTCCTTTAGATTTGTGTGTATTAGGTAGTTGTTGGGAATTGTTAGATTATTTGTTAGATATTACTGCACTGTTGGAATTAGAACACTCACATTAACATCTGCTAACCATGTGTATGTGACCAATAAAATTAGATTTGATTATTTTCCTACTTGGATGGCACTTCCAGAAGCTTGAGGGCCAGATTCTCAGGATGGGTAATGTATTGTATAAGTACATATTCATTACAAGTAAGTACTCCTCACGATACACTTAATTTTAACCAGCTAAATCCTGTGTAACAACTAGTAATTACATTGTATTTAGGCAAACATGACCTGTGCTTTGAAATAGTGTATTGTTCCTAATCTGGGATGATACCAGTGTTGCCAACTCCTCAGTAAGGAAAGTAGCTATTGGCTGTCCTAAAAGTCGCTAAATGACGCCATCACCTAATTTGCATAATTGGCCATGTAATTGTGATGGATGCTGTAGGAGAGAGGAATAACGTCATGGGAGAGACAAAAAGTGAGCAAAAAACACCCGAAATATGTTTAGAACTCCAAATGAACTTTCTTCTGTCGATTCTTGTTATTTCCAACCCTCCTCCTTTATCCGGCCTTGGGACTGGCAAAAGTGACCCTCTGGCGAAGTTACTTCGTTTTTTATTTGATTTATTAGATTTTTTTTTGTTTGTTTTGTTTTTTAACCTTATCGTCCACTTAGGAGCCTAAAACAAGTCACAGTAAAACAGTAAAACATGAACATTTTTAACCATAACATTTAAAAACAATTTTTTTTGTATACAATCTACATTAACAATCTAAATGGACCAAAAAGAGACAATAGAAAAAACTGTCAATGGCAATGTGAGAAAATTATGGTAACTAGTCTGGCCCTAATTCAGGTAAATTGTTTTGTTAATGTAAATCACTCGATTTTTTGCAAGTTGCTTTTTTGAAAATGTGTTGCTAGAGGGGTCTGAAAACTCACTAAATATAGCAACAAAGTTGGATTAGATCTGTTTTCATAAACTAAGCACTAACACCATCTTCCATGTCATAGCATTCAAACATAAAACAAGGAGGATGTTCCTTGTTATGGATGTAGAGGTATGTTCAATAGAACAGATTCTACAAGAAACTCAAACACCTTTCAACGTCACGGGAGACGACAGGAAGACGTCAGGGAGTGATACAACTCATGAAAGAACATTCCTTTTTATCATATGGAATCCAATGACAAGCCAAACCAGTGTTTAATCATCAATGATTGTTTAGGGTGTGGCAAGTCACAGAACGGTGTAGTTATTGGTGGACGGCAACAGCTAAAACAACAATAAATAATTAGAAAACATTAAATCACAGTAAATGAATATCCAAATTGTGTTAAGTGTAAGTTGTACAATTCACATCTGATAAATATAATAATAATGATTCAACTGGCGACATCGAGCGCCGGAGAGGGGGAATGGGTGTAGACGTGACAGTTGGGATGTTTGCCAAAAACAAATCACGGGTCAAAACACTGAGGCAACTTGCCAACACTTTTTGACTGGGGATAGTGCTCTTTGCAAGATGACAGTACATTTTCTTTCGGATTAATACATTTCTACCAGTAGTTAGTTTAGTTTAATATGGCAAGTAGCTGTTATATAAGCAGGATGGAGTTCTATGGAAATAATTCACTTCACAGAGGTATAAAGGAATGCATCAGACCAATTTTGATTGTACAAAAGTATAAAGGTAATACGTTTTTGGAAAAATACAGTATATCCTGTATTAAAACAGTCCTTATTAGTCAACGCGGCATGAGATAGTAACAATTAGACATTTTTTAAAATGATTTAACTAGGCAAGTCAGTTAAGAACAAATTCTTAATTTCGATGACGTCCTAGGGCATGTTGAGTCAGGCATCACACTCCAAATCTCCATGTTCACAAGTGATACCCACATGTTGCTGGTTAGAATGAAGCTCCTCACCCAAAATGCTAAATAAGTCGTTTGGGTAACACTTTGTGAATGTTAAAAGTATCATGCATAACAACCGTCATATTTTAACATCATTTATAAGGAACCTTCAAAATAAGTGATTTTGTCATTACAGAAAGTTATTAAGGTATTATGAAGTTAAATTGTTTTAGTTGAAATTGTCTGGTCTGAGTGAAAAGTATTGTTGCTGGTGTTACTGACTGGGTTAGTCCTGTGCACCACAAGGCTGTATTAGTCTTTGCTGAGCTAAAGCCAAGGCATAATCTTCTGGCTCGATGGGGTTTAGGTCGGTTTCAGTAAAGCAATTCCTGACCAACACTAATTCATAAAGCCCTTTTTTTTTACAGCAAATGTGATTGATTGATTTGATCTAATACATGTCTTCGGGTATCAGGCAAAGTTACTCAACATGTTAAAATGCCATCAATTGCTCTGACCTGGGTTCAAATAGTATTGAGCCTGTCTGGAGTGAGTGCCAGAAAGATGGCGGTTTTCTCTTTTGGGACTACTACAATGGTTCCATTGTGCCAGGCAAGCTCAATCACCGACCACAGTCAGTTAGAGTATTTGAAATATATTATTTACAGACAGGTCTGGATCCAACCCTTCTGCTCTTGTGGCCTTGAGCAAGTCACATAACCCCTAATCTGCTACCTGGGTACTGCTCTGAGGCTTCCCTGGTGCTCCCAGATTGTTGTGTGATTAGTATGTCAGAGGGATGTGTACTTTGACGGAATAAATCAAATATTTATCAAATTCCTCATGACTGATGTTGAATAAATGTGTTCTAATAGTTGTTATGAATGACACTGATCAAGGTGTTATGTATTACCCACCTTTGTTTCAGATCAACTAATGCAACATTGGCATGCAGAATTTTCCCCTTGGTTGAGAGGAACTCCCTGAGGAAGACAGGAAAACTGTGCATCAAGGTTTAACCCTAAATAAAGTGATACTGACAGTCAGCTGGAGAGGGAAAACCTGCATACTTCAGATCCACGTTTGCGTTGCCAGGAACCTTGCAGAGGTTAAATGTGCACCCAGAAATAGGTCAATACTATTATGCATTTACTTTTTGATAGCTTTACTAAAGATTTTAGTCCTTAGTCCCTGAGTCCTTAGAGGGGAAATCTGGGATTCAAACAACAACAATGCGGACACCCCACCACTTTAGTAAACGTACTCACTCTCAAATTCATAGATGTAGCTATGGATGCAAGGACTGACCATCCATGATATCAAAATGATGAGGACCAAGGCACTCTTCAAAATAGTGAAACACTATTGTAGTGTCGTGTTAATGTTCAATAGAAAATATATATTTTTAAACTGAACACATTTCATTATCATAGAGAGATACAAGTCTTTAAATATGTATTTATTTTAATCGAGCCACAAGATACAGATTTGTATTAATTTCTACAAATATATCAACTGTAAAGTTAAACAAATGTAAGGTGTTTCGCACACAATATTTTATCAGAGATTAATTTGTTATATTATTATACATTTCTTTCTTTCTTTTCAGCAGGTACACACAAATGTTTAGGTGTCATTCTTCATTGTAAAAAATCATTTAAAAATTATTTTAGCATCTGGAAAATGCTCCATCAGGAATCCAAGATATTTTCATCCATTGTTGGGCTCACCATGTGGAGTCATTGTGACCCTCAATCATAATTACCAGCTGATTAAAACAAATCTTGACATCACTTTTGTTAGAGATTCATAAACTGAATCTACTGTTAAAAGAAACAACTATGTTTTTAAAAAGATATGGGAAGTAGCACATGTGAGAGTGTAGACTGCTTACTTCAGGCCACTGATTAAATTAAATGAATGGCTCCAAAGTTAAGTTAAGTCAATTAAGTACAATTAAGCAAGATTCTGGCTACAGAAAATCTTTAAAAAAAATGTATTTGTGACCTAAACAGTTTACAATAAAAAAAAGGTCAGTACATAACTGTTATTATACTCTCAAACAGATTATTTTCCCCCTCCCCTTTTTTCAATTATTTTTAGTCCATCCCAAATTTGTCAGAACACCTAACCAGTTTTCCATACCACGTCAGTACCTGGGGAAAAAACAAAAACATTTTGAAGCTAAGTACTTCCCACTTGCATTCCTCTGTCCCTCCCTTTTTCGTCACCTTTATCTTATTATCTTTGGTGCCTCCCAAAATATTACGTCACCTGAAAGACAGACAATTTGTGGCATCAAACCAGCCCTATAGTAATATAAATACAAACTAGAAATACATTGGCATGACAGTATACACGGGAACAGTTCAATTGTAAGCTTGAAATGGTTAGCAGAACTAGAAAGATAATAAGATTTTAGTGTAGATATAATCTAGATATTGTGATTGTTAATTGTCATTAACCAAGACCTTCCTCAATTGATATTTGGAGAAATTACAGAAATAGGTGGCTGGCATTGAAGTGTTTGCTGTAGGTAAGTAATAACCTTTACTCTATAATAGAATATATTAATGGAGAATACTTGAGATATTTTTTAAATAAATTGCACACAGCACAAAAAAATTGAAATATCATATACAAATATAACAAGGTAAATGGTCTTACAAGAAAAGATCAAAATGCAAAATTGATAATGTAAAAGCTTCAACATTGAAACAATGAAGATTATGGTTATTATGTACACGTTATATGTAAACATCCATACACTTTTTATTAACTACTCAACTGTCACAGAATATGTATAGGAATATGTAGTTAGTTGCTGGCAGACCATTTGAAAACTATAAATTGATATGATTTTACAGTGCCTTCAGAAAGTATTCATACCTCTTGACTTATTCCACATTTTGTTGTGTTTCAGCCTGGTCTTAATGATGAAATGCCCATGCATGTTATGTAAATGTGAACATGAGTTAATGCCGCCACTTCAGATCACTCTGACGGTTTTTATTGTTCAGTACCCAATGATTTATGAAAACTTTCTTGATAGATTGATGTCCTCATTGTTGTTTTACGGTCTTATTTAATACGTCTTATGTACTCACTTTATTACAATTATTAGAATACTTATGAAATGCACATTGTTATATTATAGGGGTGGCAGGTAGCCTTTTGGTTAGAGTATTGGGCCAGTAACCGAAAGGTTGCTAGATCGAATCACAGAGCTGACAAGGTAAAAATCTGTTATTCCGCCCCTGAACAAGGCAGTTAACCCAATGTTCCTAAGCTGTCATTGTAAGTCAGAATTTGTTCTTAATGGACTTGCCTAGTTAAATGAAGGTTAAATAAAAAATATAAATATTTGTAACATATGCTTGTTTTCCTTATACTCCAGGATTTTGTGAGTGTTTTTAATTTGCACCCTTATGTTGACATTGCTCCAGCCACATCCGTTCAATGCGTTTCATGCTTGAGGCCTAAATATGAACTTAATAGAGCAGTGATATTAGCAAGAGCAGTGTGCAGGTTTCTTATTTTTTCTCATCTTTTTAAGAATGTAGAAAATGGATTGGTCAACTTTTGAAAGCCAAGTTTAAATACTTATGTTTATTAAGCAGCAAAATGCGTATTTCTCTTGAAAAATTGTAACGCTAATGTGGATTTTACTATTTCATGTATTATGTTTTATATTTGAAAAAAAATTCATCTTTTGATGTCAAAATGATGATATATGGTTTCCAAAATATAAAACTGCACCGATTACTTTCACAGAATGTGTGAATTCCTGGTCGCTTGCAGACCATTTGCAAATTTGAAATGCCCTTTCCTCTTTTATGAAGTAACATGATTGGTGGGATGCGGTAATAGGCTGATTTCTGATGGGGGAAAAATGCAACGCTAATCTGGATTTTACTGTGTAATTTCACTAAAGTGTATAAATCCATGTTATAGTGGTTATAGTGACTGTTGTGAAATTATTCACAGCCTTGCAAAGTTTTCACATTTTGTTTCCTTGTTTTTTACATTATTCTTCACAAGCTACTTTTGTTCACAGCGATGTCTTGAATGAATAATTATTCACACCTCTTGATCTGGCACACCTAAATGAGTTGCATAAATTTGCTTAACAAGTTACAGATTAAGTTGAAAAGTGTCCACCGCTGAACATTAATAGTGGCTTATGACCTGTCAATAAAATGTATATTTTTCTTTCTATTCAGAAAACAACTGCATCAACTGAGTCCAAAATGAAGACACAGAAACTGACAGCTACTTTATTTACCATGGGTATGTAGTACACTGAATTTCATTCTGTGTTCATGTTTCGAACTCATTTTTTACTATTTGCTAACTTCATGCCAACTCGTGTATTAATCCTGAATTAAAATATTAACAACCAAAAAGGCAAGATGGTGACAAAATACACCATATACATTTGGATAATGTAATTAGAATAATGAGCAATGATGTACATGTTGTATGCATATGATGTTACTATGCTTATGATTTTTTTCTAAATATGTTTATTTTGACATTTCATGGGGGCAATTTTACATTTTGCCAAGGCTACTTTACTGTCAAATGTCTCCCCTCGATTTGATAGCTTTACTAAAGATTTTAGTCCTTAGTCCCCGAGTCCCTAATGGGGAAATCTGGGATTCAAACAACAACAATGCGGACACCCCACCACTTTAGTAAACGTAATCACTCTCAAATTCATAGATGTAGCTATGGATGCAAGGACTGACCATCCATGATATCAAAATGATGATATATGGTTTCCAAAATATAAAAAAGGAAAATTACTCAATTGTAAGCGGTAAACATTATCACACTGCTGTAACCTCTATTACTTGAATTATATTACCACACTACTGTAATGAAAAATGTACCCTCTTTTCAACAACAACAAAAATAGAACTCAGGTGTGGTAATCTCAATAAGGTATTATAGGTAATATTATTAACAATCAAGGGAATAATGTAGCTATAAATTATAATTGTATCTATTACATAATAAAGATGTCAAAAACTGCACCATGCTGATGAAGGGAAATCTTGGAAATGTTGATATTGTGCGCAATAAACATATTAACCATTCATCTCATAAACCAGTGTTTTTATGCTGGAATATCCATGGAGTTCTGACCACAACTGCAGCTCCTACGACAATAACTGCAGCTCCTACGACAATAACTTCAGCACCTACGACAATAACTGCAGCACCTACGACAACCACTACAACTGCAGCACCTACGACAACCACTACAACTGCAGCATCTACGACAACCACTACAACTGCAGCACCGACGACAACCACTACAACTGCAGCACCTACGGCAACCACTACAACTGCAGCACCTACGACAACCACTACAACTGCAGCACCTACGACAACCACTACAACTGCAGCACCTACGACAACCACTACAACTGCAGCACCTACGACAACCACTACAACTGCAGCACCTACGACAACCACTACAACTGCAGCACCTACGACAACCACTACAACTGCAGCACCTACGACCACCACAACTGTACCTCCTACGACCACCACAACTGTACCTCCTACGACCACCACAACTGTACCTCCTACGACCACCACAACTGTACCTCCTACGACAACCACAACTGTACCTCCTACGACAACCACAACTGTACCTCCTACGACAACCACAACTGTACCTCCTACGACAACCACAACTGTACCTCCTACGACAACCACAACTGTACCTCCTACGACAACCACAACTGTACCTCCTACGACAACCACAAGTCTACCTCCTACGACAACCACAACTCTACCTCCTACGACAACCACTACAACTGCAGCACCTACGACAACCACTACAACTGCAGCACCTACGACAACCACTACAACTGCAGCACCTATGACAACCACTACAACACCTACGACAACCACTACAACTGCAGCACCTACGACAACCACTACAACTGCAGCACCTACGACAACCACTACAACTGTACCTCCTACGACCACCACAACTGTACCTCCTACGACCACCACAACTGTACCTCCTACGACCACCACAACTGTACCTCCTACGACCACCACAACTGTACCTCCTACGACCACATCAACTGTACCTCCTACGACCACCACAACTGTACCTCCTACGACAACCACAACTGTACCTCCTACGACAACCACAACTGTACCTCCTACGACAACCACAACTGTACCTCCTACGACAACCACAACTGTACCTCCTACGACAACCACAACTGTACCTCCTACGACAACCACAAGTCTACCTCCTACGACAACCACAACTGTTCCTCCTACGACAACCACAACTGTAGCTCCTACGACCCCCACAACTGTAGCTCCTACGACCCGCACAACAACTGTAGCTCCTACGACCCCCACAACAGCAGCACTTACAACGACAACTGTAGCTCCTACGACCACAAATGCAGCACCTACTACGACAACCACAACTGCACCTCCTACGACAACCACAACTGCACCTCCTACGACAACCACAACTGCAGCTCCAACTACAACAACTGTACCTCCTACGACAACCACAACTGCAGCTTCAACTACGACAACTGTAGCTCCTACGACCCCCACAACTGCAGCACCTACTACGACAACTACAACCGAAACTGCTACGACAACCACGACTTCAGCGCCTACTACGACAACTATAACACCTACTACGACAACCACAACTGCAGCTCCAACTACAACAACTGTACCTCCTACGACAACCACAACTGCAGCTCCATCTACAACAACTGTAGCTCCAACGACCACCACAACTGCAGCACCTACTACGACAACTACAACACCTACTACGACAACCACAGCACCTACTACGACAACCACAACTGAAGCTCCTACGATAACCACAACTGCAGCACCTACTACGACAACTACAACACCTACTACGACAACCACAACACCTACTACGACAACCACAACACCTACTACGACAACCACAACACCTACTACGATAACCACAACTGTAGCTCCTACGACAACCACAACTGTAGCTCCTACGACAACAACAACTGTAGCTCCTACGACAACCACAACTGCAGCTCCTACGACAACCACAACTGCAGCTCCTACGACAACCACAACTGCAGCTCCAACTACAACAACTGTAGCTCCTACGACCACCACAACTGCAGCACCTACTACGACAACTGCAGCACCTACTACGACAACAACAACACCTACTTCGACAACCACAGCACCTACTACGACAACCACAACTGTACCTCCTACGACAACCACTACAACTGCAGCTCCAACTACAACAACTGTAGCTCCTACGACCACCACAACTGCAGCACCTACAACGACAACTACAGCACCTACTACGACAACCACAGCACCTACTACGACAACCACAACTGTACCTCCTACGACAACCACTACAACTGCAGCTCCAACTACAACAACTGTAGCTCCTACGACCACCACAACTGCAGCACCTACGACAACTACAACACCTACTACGACAACCACAACACCTACTACGACAACCACTACAACTGCAGCATCTACGACAACCACTACAACTGCAGCACCTACGACAACCACTACAACTGCAGCACCTACGACAACCACTACAACTGCAGCACCTACGACAACCACTACAACTGCAGCACCTACGACAACCACTACAACTGCAGCACCTACGACAACCACTACAACTGCAGCACCGACGACAACCACCACAACTGCAGCACCGACGACAACCACTACAACTGCAGCACCTACGACAACCACTACAACTGCAGCACCTACGACAACCACTACAACTGCAGCACCTACGACAACCACTACAACTGCAGCACCTACGACAACCACTACAACTGCAGCACCTACGACAACCACTACAACTGCAGCACCGACGACAACCACCACAACTGCAGCACCGACGACAACCACCACAACTGCAGCACCGACGACAACCACTACAACTGCAGCACCTACGACAACCACTACAACTGCAGCACCTACGACAACCACTACAACTGCAGCACCTACGACAACCACTACAACTGCAGCACCTACGACAACCACTACAACACCTACGACAACCACTACAACTGCAGCACCTACGACCACCACAACTGTACCTCCTACGACCACCACAACTGTACCTCCTACGACCACCACAACTGTACCTCCCACGACAACCACAACTGTACCTCCCACGACAACCACAACTGTACCTCCCACGACAACCACAACTGTACCTCCCACGACAACCACAACTGTACCTCCTACGACAACCACAACTGTACCTCCTACGACAACCACAACTGTACCTCCTACGACAACCACAACTGTAGCTCCTATGACCCCCACAACTGTAGCTCCTACGACCCCCACAACAACTGTAGCTCCTACTACAACAACTGTAGCTCCTACGACCACCACAACTGTACCTCCCACGACAACCACAACTGTACCTCCCACGACAACCACAACTGTACCTCCCACGACAACCACAACTGTACCTCCTACGACAACCACAACTGTACCTCCTACGACAACCACAACTGTACCTCCTACGACAACCACAACTGTAGCTCCTATGACCCCCACAACTGTAGCTCCTACGACCCCCACAACAACTGTAGCACCTACTACGACAACTACAACACCTACTACGACAACCACAACACCTACTACGACAACCACTACAACTGCAGCATCTACGACAACCACTACAACTGCAGCACCTACGACAACCACTACAACTGCAGCACCTACGACAACCACTACAACTGCAGCACCTACGACAACCACTACAACTGCAGCACCTACGACAACCACTACAACTGCAGCACCTACGACAACCACTACAACTGCAGCACCTACGACAACCACTACAACTGCAGCACCTACGACAACCACTACAACTGCAGCACCTACGACCACCACAACTGTACCTCCTACGACCACCACAACTGTACCTCCTACGACCACCACAACTGTACCTCCTACGACCACCACAACTGTACCTCCTACGACAACCACAACTGTACCTCCTACGACAACCACAACTGTACCTCCTACGACAACCACAACTGTACCTCCTACGACAACCACAACTGTACCTCCTACGACAACCACAACTGTACCTCCTACGACAACCACAACTGTACCTCCTACGACAACCACAAGTCTACCTCCTACGACAACCACAACTCTACCTCCTACGACAACCACTACAACTGCAGCACCTACGACAACCACTACAACTGCAGCACCTACGACAACCACTACAACTGCAGCACCTATGACAACCACTACAACACCTACGACAACCACTACAACTGCAGCACCTACGACAACCACTACAACTGCAGCACCTACGACAACCACTACAACTGTACCTCCTACGACCACCACAACTGTACCTCCTACGACCACCACAACTGTACCTCCTACGACCACCACAACTGTACCTCCTACGACCACCACAACTGTACCTCCTACGACCACCACAACTGTACCTCCTACGACCACCACAACTGTACCTCCTACGACAACCACAACTGTACCTCCTACGACAACCACAACTGTACCTCCTACGACAACCACAACTGTACCTCCTACGACAACCACAACTGTACCTCCTACGACAACCACAACTGTACCTCCTACGACAACCACAAGTCTACCTCCTACGACAACCACAACTGTTCCTCCTACGACAACCACAACTGTAGCTCCTACGACCCCCACAACTGTAGCTCCTACGACCCGCACAACAACTGTAGCTCCTACGACCCCCACAACAGCAGCACTTACAACGACAACTGTAGCTCCTACGACCACAAATGCAGCACCTACTACGACAACCACAACTGCACCTCCTACGACAACCACAACTGCACCTCCTACGACAACCACAACTGCAGCTCCAACTACAACAACTGTACCTCCTACGACAACCACAACTGCAGCTTCAACTACGACAACTGTAGCTCCTACGACCCCCACAACTGCAGCACCTACTACGACAACTACAACCGAAACTGCTACGACAACCACGACTTCAGCGCCTACTACGACAACTACAACACCTACTACGACAACCACAACTGCAGCTCCAACTACAACAACTGTACCTCCTACGACAACCACAACTGCAGCTCCATCTACAACAACTGTAGCTCCAACGACCACCACAACTGCAGCACCTACTACGACAACTACAACACCTACTACGACAACCACAGCACCTACTACGACAACCACAACTGAAGCTCCTACGATAACCACAACTGCAGCACCTACTACGACAACTACAACACCTACTACGACAACCACAACACCTACTACGACAACCACAACACCTACTACGACAACCACAACACCTACTACGATAACCACAACTGTAGCTCCTACGACAACCACAACTGTAGCTCCTACGACAACAACAACTGTAGCTCCTACGACAACCACAACTGCAGCTCCTACGACAACCACAACTGCAGCTCCTACGACAACCACAACTGCAGCTCCAACTACAACAACTGTAGCTCCTACGACCACCACAACTGCAGCACCTACTACGACAACTGCAGCACCTACTACGACAACTACAACACCTACTTCGACAACCACAGCACCTACTACGACAACCACAACTGTACCTCCTACGACAACCACTACAACTGCAGCTCCAACTACAACAACTGTAGCTCCTACGACCACCACAACTGCAGCACCTACAACGACAACTACAGCACCTACTACGACAACCACAGCACCTACTACGACAACCACAACTGTACCTCCTACGACAACCACTACAACTGCAGCTCCAACTACAACAACTGTAGCTCCTACGACCACCACAACTGCAGCACCTACGACAACTACAACACCTACTACGACAACCACAACACCTACTACGACAACCACTACAACTGCAGCATCTACGACAACCACTACAACTGCAGCACCTACGACAACCACTACAACTGCAGCACCTACGACAACCACTACAACTGCAGCACCTACGACAACCACTACAACTGCAGCACCTACGACAACCACTACAACTGCAGCACCTACGACAACCACTACAACTGCAGCACCGACGACAACCACCACAACTGCAGCACCGACGACAACCACTACAACTGCAGCACCTACGACAACCACTACAACTGCAGCACCTACGACAACCACTACAACTGCAGCACCTACGACAACCACTACAACTGCAGCACCTACGACAACCACTACAACTGCAGCACCTACGACAACCACTACAACTGCAGCACCTACGACAACCACTACAACTGCAGCACCGACGACAACCACCACAACTGCAGCACCGACGACAACCACCACAACTGCAGCACCGACGACAACCACTACAACTGCAGCACCTACGACAACCACTACAACTGCAGCACCTACGACAACCACTACAACTGCAGCACCTACGACAACCACTACAACTGCAGCACCTACGACAACCACTACAACACCTACGACAACCACTACAACTGCAGCACCTACGACCACCACAACTGTACCTTCTACGACCACCACAACTGTACCTCCTACGACCACCACAACTGTACCTCCCACGACAACCACAACTGTACCTCCCACGACAACCACAACTGTACCTCCCACGACAACCACAACTGTACCTCCCACGACAACCACAACTGTACCTCCTACGACAACCACAACTGTACCTCCTACGACAACCACAACTGTACCTCCTACGACAACCACAACTGTAGCTCCTATGACCCCCACAACTGTAGCTCCTACGACCCCCACAACAACTGTAGCTCCTACTACAACAACTGTAGCTCCTACGACCACCACAACTGTACCTCCCACGACAACCACAACTGTACCTCCCACGACAACCACAACTGTACCTCCCACGACAACCACAACTGTACCTCCTACGACAACCACAACTGTACCTCCTACGACAACCACAACTGTACCTCCTACGACAACCACAACTGTAGCTCCTATGACCCCCACAACTGTAGCTCCTACGACCCCCACAACAACTGTAGCACCTACTACGACAACTACAACACCTACTACGACAACCACAACACCTACTACGACAACCACTACAACTGCAGCATCTACGACAACCACTACAACTGCAGCACCTACGACAACCACTACAACTGCAGCACCTACGACAACCACTACAACTGCAGCACCTACGACAACCACTACAACTGCAGCACCTACGACAACCACTACAACTGCAGCACCTACGACAACCACTACAACTGCAGCACCGACGACAACCACCACAACTGCAGCACCGACGACAACCACTACAACTGCAGCACCTACGACAACCACTACAACTGCAGCACCTACGACAACCACTACAACTGCAGCACCTACGACAACCACTACAACACCTACGACAACCACTACAACTGCAGCACCTACGACCACCACAACTGTACCTCCTACGACCACCACAACTGTACCTCCTACGACCACCACAACTGTACCTCCCACGACAACCACAACTGTACCTCCCACGACAACCACAACTGTACCTCCCACGACAACCACAACTGTACCTCCCACGACAACCACAACTGTACCTCCTACGACAACCACAACTGTACCTCCTACGACAACCACAACTGTACCTCCTACGACAACCACAACTGTAGCTCCTATGACCCCCACAACTGTAGCTCCTACGACCCCCACAACAACTGTAGCTCCTACGACCCCCACAACTGCAGCACTTACAACGACAACCGTAGCTCCTACGACCACAACTGCAGCACCTACTACGACAACCACAACTGCACCTCCTACGACAACCTCAACTGCAGCTCCAACTACAACAACTGTACCTCCTACGACAACCACAACTGCAGCTACAACTACGACAACTGTAGGTCCTACGACCCCCACAACTGCAGCACCTACTACGACAACTACAACCGAAACTGCTACGACAACCACGACTTCAGCGGCTACTACGACAACTACAACACCTACTACGACAACCACAACTGCAGCTCCATCTACAACAACTGTAGCTCCAACGACCACCACAACTGCAGCACCTACGACAACCACTACAACTGCAGCACCTACGACAACCACTACAACTGCAGCACCTACGACAACCACTACAACTGCAGCACCGACGACAACCACCACAACTGCAGCACCGACGACAACCACCACAACTGCAGCACCGACGACAACCACTACAACTGCAGCACCTACGACAACCACTACAACACCTACGACAACCACTACAACTGCAGCACCTACGACCACCACAACTGTACCTCCTACGACCACCACAACTGTACCTCCTACGACCACCACAACTGTACCTCCTACGACCACCACAACTGTACCTCCTACGACAACCACAACTGTACCTCCTACGACAACCACAACTGTACCTCCTACGACAACCACAACTGTACCTCCTACGACAACCACAACTGTACCTCCTAAGACAACCACAACTGTACCTCCTACGACAACCACAACTGTACCTCCTACGACAACCACAACTGTACCTCCTACGACAACCACAACTGTAGCTCCTACGACCCCCACAACAACTGTAGCTCCTACGACCCCCACAACTGCAGCACTTACAACGACAACTGTAGCTCCTACGACCACCACAACTGCAGCACCTACGACAACCACAACTGCAGCTCCAACTACAACAACTGTAGCTCCTACGACCACCACAACTGCAGCACCTACTACGACAACCACAACACCTACTACGACAACCACAGCACCTACTACGACAACTACAACTGTAGCTCCTACAACCACCACAACTGCAGCTCCTACGACAACCACAACTGCAGCTCCAACTACAACAACTGTAGCTCCTACGACCACCACAACTGCAGCACCTACTACGACAACCACAACACCTACTACGACAACCACAGCACCTACTACGACAACTACAACTGTAGCTCCTACGACCACCACAACTGCAGCTCCAACTACAAAAACTGTAGCTTCTATTACCACTTCAACTGCAGCACCTACTTCAACTACAACAACTGTAGCTCTTACGACCACCACAACTGCAGCACCTACTACGACAACGACAACACCTACCACGACAACCACAGCACATACTACGACAACCACAACTGTAGCTCCTACGACAATCACAACTGCAGCTCCAACTACAACAACTGTAGCTCCTACGACCACCACAACTGCAGCTCCAACTACAAAAACTGTAGCTTCTATTACCACTACAACTGCAGCACCTACTTCAACTACAACAACTGTAGCTCTTACGACCACCACAACTGCAGCACCTACTACGACAACGACAACACCTACCACGACAACCACAGCACATACTACGACAACCACAACTGTAGCTCCTACGACAATCACAACTGCAGCTCCAACTACAACAACTGTAGCTCCTACAATCACCACAATTGCAGCACCTTTTACGACAACTACAACTCCTACTACGACAACCACAACACCTACTACAACAACCAATGCAGCTCCTATGACAACCACAACTGATACTCCTACTACAACTTTAGATACTACGACCACTACAACAACACCTACAACCATAACTGTAGCTCCTATGACAACCACAACTGCAGCTCCAACTTCAACAACAGTAGCTCCTACGACCACCACAACTACATCACCTACTACCACAACCACAACACCTACTATGACAACCACAACACCTACTACGACAACCACAACACCTACTACGACAACCACAACACCTACCACGACAACCACAACACCTACCACGACAACCACAACACCTACCACGACAACCACAACACCTACTACGACAACCACAACAGCACCTGCTACAATAACTACAACTGCAGCTCTTACAACAACCACAACTGCAGCTAAACCTACAACCATAACTGCACCTCCTACCATAACATTTTTAGCTCTTATGACCACTACAACAGCCGCACCTACAATGACAACTGTTGCTCCGACGGCAACTATAGCGCCTACGACCACTACATCTACCATACCTACAGCAACTAAAGCTCTTTCTCCAATAACTGTAGCTCCTTCAACCAGCACCACAAAAGCTGCTATGACAATCAATTCAGCTTTTACTACAACAACCATTGGACCTACCACCCCTACAACTGCAGCATCTACTACGACAACAACTGCAGCTTTTACGAAAAACCTAATTGCAGCTCCTACAACTGCAGCTCCAACAACTGCCACTGCAGCTCCTACAGCTGTAGCTCCTACAACTGCAACTGCAGCTCCTACAACTGCAACTGCAGCTCCTACAACTGCAACTGCAGCTCCTACAACTGCAACTGCAGCTCCTACAACTGCAGCTGCAGCTCCTACAACTGCAGCTCCTACAACTGCAGCTGCAGCTCCTACAACTGCAGCTCCTACAACTGCAGCTCCTACAACTGCAACTGCAGCTCCTACAACTGCAGCTCCTACAACTGCAACTGCAGCTCCTACAACTGCAACTGCAGCTCCTACAACTGCAAATGCAGCTCCTACAACTGCAAATGCAGCTCAAACAACTGCAGCTCCTACAACTGCAACTGCAGCTCCTACAACTGCATCTCCTACAACTGCATCTCCTACAACTGCAGCTCCTACAACTGCATCTCCTACAACTGCAACTGCATCTCCTACAACTGCAACTGCATCTCCTACAACTGCAACTGCATCTCCTACAACTGCAGCTGCATCTCCTACAACTGCAGCTGCATCTCCTACAACTGCAGCTGATAATGCTACTCTAATTACAACAGCTATAGCTCCTACAACCACTACAATGGCAGCTCCTTCAACAAACACAACTCCAGCTCCTTCGACAACCACAACAAAAGCTGCTACAAAAACCACAACAGCAGCACCCACAATGACAACTGTAGAAGCAACCACACCCCCTCCTACTCTGTTGCTGACCACTCCTTTCAATACAACAAGTGGAGGATTTCCTGGCTGGGCTCTGGCCATTATAATCCCTTGTGGCATCGCTATCATTTTGGTACCTCTGTGGATCCTGCTATGTGTACGTATAGTATTGTGTTCTGTGTATACTGTTTACATATTTATTAAAAAAATATGCTACATTTCTGCAATGATTTAATTTTACATGTGAATCATACTTCTCCATCTTGTTTTGCAGTGCATTTTATGTGGAGGATGTGCAGCTATAAGGAGACGCTGGCACAGACGCAGATATTACAATGTACAGTACACCAGAAGAAACGGTCTCTTCTGAGGTGACAATGCTAACATCTGTGGCCAATTGTCATCACAAGAACAGCCAATCTATATCTGCTAATCACGGGACTTTAATGCATGGAACATCACTTGACTACACAGGACTGCATCTGAGAAGATCAAGTGAAAATTGATAATAAGCTTAAAAGGCCACATGTTTTTTGTGCAATGTACTACTTTTTATATTATGCATCTGATTGTTAATCAAAGTTACAGCTGAGCTGAACAAAGTATGTTTATATATTTATTAGTCATGTCATTTGTGGTTTCAAGCTGTGCTGTCCACTGACTAAAACGGTTGATCATCTATTTATTTTATTTATAATAAGCTTCATTCCAATAATTATTTTTTGTTTGTTATTTCCTCTCTTGATTAACTATGAAGTCATTTATTTTGAACTGCAATACAGTACTTGTCTCTTCAACTTACAGTTTGACAAATGTAATGAAGATACAAACCAGTATTATTTTATGAAAAGGTTTGACTAACGGGTGATTATAGACAGCACATCTACACATCAAATATAGTCCAAATTGTCCGACCTGGCACCTTAATATATGCAAACCTCATTAAAAGACAATTCATTCAAAAAACATGCTTTTTTTATATTTTGTATTCAGTGCCCTCAGAATGTATTCACACCCCTTGACATAAAAATTGTGTTACAGCCTGAATTTGAAATGGATTAAATTGAGATTTTGTGACAAATGGCCTACACACAATACTCCATACTGTCAAAGTGGTATTATGTTTTTAGATTTTTTTTTACAAATTAATTTAAAAAGTAAATAAGTATTGTTTGCATTACTGTCGTTAGTTTGGGAAATGTGTTTTTTTTTAACTTTTAAGCAGGTGTATTTTCACGGGACTGTTTTGCCCACACGTTAGTTTAGCAGAGGAGTGTTGCCTCCGTTTTGTTTACTGTGTTCTTGTGGCTACGTTTGTGGTCATGTGCCTGTTGTGTTGGTGGACAGTCTTGGATATTCTTGCTCTCCTGGGCCTGACTCTACACCCACCTCTCCGAGGGAGAATCTGACACTTCCTCATCTCTGTACAACCACAAACACCAGGGGAGGTTTTCCAATGCCTCGCAGAGAAGGGCACGTTTTCGTAGATGGGTTAAAGAAAAAAGACAGACATTGAATAGCCCTTTGAGCATGGTTAAGTTATGAATTACACTTTATATGGTGTATCAATGCACCCAGTCACTACCAAGATACTGCCGTCCTTCCTAACTCAGTTGCTAAAGTGAAAGGAAACCGCTCAGGAATTTCACTATGAGGCCAATCGTCACTAAAACAGTCACAAAGTTTAATGGCTGTGATAGGAGAAAACTTAGGGTGGACCAATAACATTGCAGTTATTCCACAATACTAACTAAACTGACAAGAGTGAAACGAAGGATGCCCGTATAAAATGTAGCAAAGCAATTCACTTTTTGTCCTAAATACAAGGTGTTATGTTTGTGACAAATCCAATACAACACATTACGTCAAGGACTTGGAAGTTTTTCGGAATATAACATAAATTGAATGTAGCTAAGCACAGGTAACATCCAAGAGGAAAACCTGGTTCAGTCTGCTTTCCACCAGACATTGGGAGATGAATTCACCTTTCAACAGAACAATAATTCAAAAACACAATGCCAAATATACACTGTCTCTTGGTGTCTTTCACACATACATATACTGTACATATACATACAGTTGAAGTCGGAGGATTACATACACCTTATCCAAATACATTTAAACTCAGTTTTTCACAATTCCTGACATTTAATCCTAGTAAAAATTCCCTGTCTTAGGTCAGTTAGGATCACCACTTTTTAGAATGTGAAATGTCAGAATAACAGTAGAGAGAATGATATATTTCAGCTTTTATTTCTTTCATCACATTCCCAGTGGGTCAGAAGTTTACACACACTCAATTAGTATTTGGTAGCATTGCCTTTAAATTGTTTAATTTGGGTCAAAAGTTTCAGGAAGCCTTCCACAAGCTTCCAACAAAAAGTTGGTTGAATTTTGGCCCATTCCTCCTGACAGAGCTGGTGTAACTGAGTCAGATGTGTAGGCCTCCTTGCTCGCACAACCTTTTTCAGTTCTGCCCACAAATGTTCTATAAGATTGAGAATAGGGCTTTGTGAAGGCCACTCCAATACCTTGACTTTGTTGTACTTAAGCCATTTTGACACAACTTTGGAAGTATGCTTGGGGTCATTGTCCATTTGGAAGACCCATTTGGGACCAAGCTTTTACTTCCTGACTGATGTCTGGAAATGTTGCTTCAATACAACCATATAATTTTCTTTCCTCATGATGCCATCTATTTTGTGAAGTGCACCAGTTCCTCCTGCAGCAAAGCCCCCCCACAATATGATGCTGCAACCCCCGTTCTTCAGGTTTGGGATGGTGCTCGTCGGCTTGCAAGCCTCCCCCTTTTTCCTCAAAACATAACGGTGGTCATTATGGCCAAACAGTTCTATTGTTGTTTCATCAGACCAGAGGACATTTCTCCCAAAAGTACGATCTTTGTCACCACGTGCAGTTGCAAACCGTAGTCTGGCTTTTTTATGCCGGTTTTGTAGCAGTGGCTTCTTCCTTGCTGAGCGGCCTTTCAGGTTATGTCGATATAGGACTCGTTTTACTGTGGATATAGATACTTTGGACCTGTTTCCTCCAGCATCTTCACAGGGTCCTTTGCTGTTGAACTGGGATTGATTTGCACTTTTCGCACCAAAGTACGTTCATCTCTAGGAGACAAAACACCCCCTGGTGTGACGGCTGCGTGGTCCCATGGTGTTTATTCTTGCGTACTATTGTTTGTAAAGATGAACGTGGTAACTTCAGGCATTTCGAAATTGCTCCCAATGATGAACCAGACTTGGAGGTCTAAACATTTTCTTTATAGGTCTTTGCTGATTTCCCCAAGATGTCAAGCAAAGAGTTTGAAGGTAGGCCTTGAAATACATCCACCTCCAATTGACAAAATGTCAATTAGCCTATCAGAAGCTTCTAAAGCCATTACATAATTTTCTGGAATTTTCCAAGCTGTTTAAAGGCACAGTCAACTTAGTTGTATGTAAACTTCTGACCCACTGGAATTGTGATGCAGTGAATAATAAGTGAAATAATCTGTCTGTAAACAGTTTTTGAAAAAATGATTTGTTTCATGCACAAAGTAGATGTCCTAACCGACTTGGCAAAACCTATAGTTTGTTACCAAGAAATGTGTGGAGTGGTTGAAAAACGAATTTTAATGACTCCAACCTAAGTGTAAACGTCCGACTTCAGCTGCATATAAACTCAGCAAAAAAAGAAACGTCCCTTTTTCAGGACCCTGTCTTTCAAAGGTAATTTGTAAAAATCCAAATAACTTCACAGATCTTCATTGTAAAGTGTTTAAACACAGTTTCCCATGCTTGTTCAATGAACCATAAACAATTAATGAACATGCACCTGTGGAACAGTCGTTAAGACACTAACAGCTTACAGACGGTAGGCAATTAAGGTCACAGTTATGACAATTTAGGACACTAAAGAGGCCTTTCTACTGACTCTGAAAAACACCAAAAGAAAGATGCCCAGGGTCCCTGCTCATCTGTGTGAATGTGCCTTAGGCAAGCTGCAAGGAGGCATGAGGACTGCAGATGTGGCCAGGAAAATAAATAGCAATGTCCGTAATTTGAGACGCCTAAGACACAGCGTTACAGGGAGACAGGACGGACAGCTGATTGTCCTCGCAGTAACAACACCTGCACAGGATCGGTACATCCAAACATCACACCTGCGGGACAGGTACAGGATGGCAACAACTGCCCGAGTTACACCAGGAACGCTCCATCAGTGCTCAGACTGTCCGCAATAAGCTGAGAGAGGCTGGACTGGGGTCTTGTAGACCTGTTATAAGGCAGTTCCTCACCAGACATCACCGGCAACAACGTTGCCTATGGGCACAAACCCACCGTTGCTGGTCCAGACCGGACTGGCAAAAAGTTCTTCACTGCGATGGTGATGGTCGTATTCGTGTTTAACGTCAAAGGAATGAGCGTGACAAAGGCCTGTACTCTAGAGAGGGATCGATTTGGAGGTAGAGGGTCCATCATGGTCTGGAGTGCTGGGTCCGTCATGGTCTGTAGTGGTGTGTCACAGCATCATCGGACTGAGCTTATTGTCACAGCAGGCAATCTCAATGCTGTGAGTTACAGGGAATACATCCTCCTCCCTCATGTGGTACCCTTCCTGCAGGCTCATCCTGACATGACCCTCCAGCATGACAATGCCACCAGCCATACAGCTCGTTCTGTGCGTGATTTCCTGCAAGACAGGAATGTCAGTGTTCTGCCATGGCAGGTGAAGAGCCTGTATCTCAATCCCATTGAGCACGCCTGGGACCTGTTGGATCTGAGGGTGAGGGCTAGGACCATTCCATCCAGAAATGTCCATGAACTTGCAGGTGCCTTGGTGGAAGACTGGAGTAACATCTCACAGCAAGAACTGGCAAATATAGTGCAGTCCATGAGGAGGAGATGCACTGCAGTACTTAATGCAGCTGGTGGCCACACCAGATAACGACTGTTAATTTTGATCCCCCCCTTTGTTCAAGGACATATTATTCAATTTCTGTTAGTCACATGTCCGTGGAACTTGTTCAGTTTATGTCTCAGTTGTTGAATCTTATGTTCATACAAATATTTGCACATGAAAATAAACACAGTTGACAGTGAAAAGACATGTCTTTATTTGCTGCGTTTTTATATATACACTGCTCAAAAAAATAAAGGGAACACTAAAATAACACATCCTAGATGTGCATGAATGAAATATTCTTATTAAATACTTTTTTCTTTACATAGTTGAATGTGCTGACAACAAAATCACACAAAAATGGAAAAACACACTACAGGCTGATCCAACTGATGTAATGTCCTTAAAACAAATCAAAATGAGGCTCAGTAGTGTGTGTGGTATCCACGTGCCTGTATGACCTCCCTACAACGCCTGGGCATGCTCCTGAGGGATCTCCTCCCAGACCTGGACTAAAGCATCCGCCAAATCCTGGACAGTCTGTGGTGCAACGTGGCATTGGTGGATGGAGCGAGACATGATATCCAATTGAGCACATCTGGGACTCAGGTCTGGGGAACGGGAGGGCCAATCCATAGCATCAATGCCTTCCTCTTGCAGGAACAGCTGACACACTCCAGCCACATGAGGTCTAGCATTGTCTTGCATTAGGAGGAATCCAGGGCCAACCGCACCAGCATATGATCTCACAAGGGGTCTGAGGATCTCATCTTGGTACCTAATGGCAGTCAGGTTACCTCTAGCGAGCACATGGGGGGCTGTGCGGCCCCCCAAAGAAATGCCACCCCACACCATGACTGACCCACCGCCAAACCGGTCATGCTGGAGGATGTTGCAGGCAACAGAACGTTCTCCACGGCGTCTCCAGGCTGTCACGTGTGCTCAGTGTGAACCTGCTTTCATCTGTGAAGAGCACAGGGCGCCAGTGGTGAATTTGCCAATCTTGGTGTTCTCTGTCAAATGCCAAATGTCCTGCACAGTGTTGTGCCGTAAGCACAACCCCCACCTGTGGACGTCGGGCCCTCATGGAGTCTGTTTCTGACTGTTTGAGCAGACACATGCACATTTGTGGCCTGCTGGGAGGTCATTTTGCAGGGCTCTGGCAGTGCTCCTCCTTGCACAAAGGCGGAGGTAGCGGTCCTGCTGCTGGGTTTTTGCCCTCCTATGGCCTCCTCCACGTCTCCTTATGTACTGGCCTGTCTCCTGGTAGCACCTCCATGCTCTGGACACTACGCTGACAGACACAGCAAACCTTCTTGCCACAGCTCGCATTGATGTGCCATCCTGGATGAGCTGCACTACCTGAGCCACTTGTGTGGATTGTAGACTCCGTCTCATTCTACCACTAGAGTGAAAGCACCGCCAGCATTCAAAAGTGACCAAAACATCAGCCAGGAAGCATAGGAACTGAGAAGTGGTCTGTGGTCACCACCTGCAGAACCACTCCTTTATTAGGGGTGTCTTGCTAATTGCCTATAATGTCCACCTGTTGTCTATTCCATTTGCACAACAGCATGTGAAATTTATTGTCAATCAGTGTTGCTTCCTAAGTGGACAGTTGGATTTCATAGAAGTGTGATTGACTTGGAGTTACATTGTGTTGTTTAAGTGTTCCCTTTATTTTTTTGAGCAGTGTATATATAGTCTCAACGTCAACAGTGAAGAGACAACTCCTTGATGCTGACCTAGGCAAAGTTCTTCTATCCAGTATCTGTGTACTTTTGCCTATCTTAATATTTATTTTTATTGGTCAGTTTGAGATATGGCTTTTTCTTTGCAACTCTGCCTAGAAGGCCAGCATCCCGGAGTTGCCTCTTCACTGTTCACGTTGAGACTGGTGTTTTGCGGGTACTATTTATTTAAACTGCCAGTTGAGGACCTGTGAGGCGTCTGTTTCTCAAACTAGACACTCCAATGTACTTGTCCTCTTGCTCAGTTGTGCACCAGGGCCTTCCACTCTTTCTATTCTGGTTAGAGCTAGTTTACGCTGTTCTGTGAAGGGAGTAGTACACAGCGTTGTACGAGATCTTCAGTTTCTTGGCAGTTTCTCACATGGAATGGCTTTCATTTCTCAGGACAAGGATAGACTGACGAGTTTCAGAATATAGTTCTTTGTTTCTGGCCATTTTGTACCTGTAATCGAACCCACAAATGCTGACGCTCCAGATACTCAACTAGTCTAAAGAAGGCCGGTTAAATTGCCTTTTTAATAGCACAACAGTTTAACTGTTAGCCTACTAAAATTATAAACTTGATTTAGCTAACACAATGTGCCATTGGAACACAGGAGTGATGGTTGCTGATAATGGGCCTCCATACGCCTATGTAGTTATTCCATTAAAAAATTTACAATTTCCCTCTACAATAGTCATTTACAAAATCAACAATGTCTACACTCTATTTACGATCAATTTGATGTTATTTTAATGGACAAAAAATGTCCAAACCTTTGAACGGTACTGTACATATTACCTCAACTAACCGGTGTACCCCCCTGTATATAGTCTCTCTATTGTTATTTTAATGCTGCTCCTTCATTACTTGTTACTTTTATTTCTTATTCATATTTTTTTGAAACTGCATTGTTGTTTAGGGGCTCGTAAGTAAGCATTTCACTGTAAGGTCTACATGTATTCGGCGCATGTGACCAATAAAATTTGATGACAACATTTTTTACTTGAAGATAAAAAAAAAATGTAGAGAGCATTTGATGAGAATCTGTTGCTCCATGTCTTTACGATGATTCCACTACAACTTTCAGAAATTAACAACAATTATGCATACAAATTATAATGAAAATGCAGTATGATTTATTGATCAACACCAAAACCCATTGTCACATACAGGACGACTTCGGCTTGTGCCATCTCGCTCTATACAGACTGGTTGCTCCGGCAATGTGCAAATACTCCAGTTTAATATGTGTGTAGATGTTTCTGCATCATTTGAGACAAAGAGGACAAGTCGGAAATGGGAAACATGACACCGGTAACCTCGCTGCCGGATCCGCTTCTTGCCCTAGCTAAACATGAGCAGAATTACTGCCTGCATTTTGAACCCTGCCTACCCAAACTCTTAATTTGTTGAGAGTTATGTCTGAAGAGGATCCGCCCCTAACAGATTTTTTTCCCCCATTTCGAATTGTCAGAGAGCAGCCGACATCCTCTCCAGACCTTCTGCCGTTACCTAGCTTACGTTGCCTGACGACTAATGCTGAATTAATTTCTACTGCTCTATCGATTGCTACATACATTCTACATTCAGTCTCAACCTGCTATCCTAGAAGTCAAAATCAGTGGGATGGTACAAAACAAACTAATCAGCGACTGGATGGTCTTTCAGACTCATAGAGAAGAAATGTCAGTTGGCCGGAAAGATGTGGATGGGTAAACAGGCAATAGCTTACGATGCTAGAAGGTCTAGGATATCCGAGACCGTCATCTCAGATTTTGTTGAATGTGAAATGTGTCATATACATATATATGTAAACATTCATACACATAGCTCATATATTATACAGCGCCAAGCCCATGTTGTTAATCCCACCACGGTGTCCGATTTCCAAGCCAAACCGCCTGACTCAAGTCATCTTACTTACCCCTGCTAAAACAGGAACCAGCTCACTCACCCAGCAATAAAACTACCCCCCCTCAGCTCTGTTGTCTTACCACCCCAGGAAACAAAGACATTCCATCGCAAGAACACATACACCCAGCCATAAAACTGACCCCCTCTGCTCTCCTGTATCAGATTTCCAGATACACAAATATCTCCTTGTATAAACACACATCTCACCCCCCTCTACTGGTCGGGTGCTCAGAACAAGACTCTGCTGTGCACCAATGAGGCTCCTGCTCTGGCTGGAGCAGGCCCGCCTCCAACTCTTCAGGACCAGTCAGAAGACCACCACGACAAGACTCCACCTACATCATTCTATGTATAAAATCTGCTGTGACCAATGTCTAGGTCCCTTTTTCACCTGACTCACTTAATGAGTTATATGAACTAGGTCCGTGCACGTAAAACGGCAGGACAAGATATCTTTTGACTCATTAAAACTGCCTTTTGTTACAACTGAAATCCACTCTGTCCAGCGTCTGTGATTTGGTCTCGACTCTCCAGTAATTGAACATCAACAAATGTCATATTACCACAATGATATTCTTTCCCTGCACTGTCTCTGTGAATAGGTTGCGCAATATGAGCCTTACACGCTATTGCTGTCACACCCTAAAAAACTACAGCCTAAAAAAAAAAACACGTTCTCTGCGTCTAGCAAGTATAACCAGAATTGCACACACTTTACATCCACGGCAACGTTCCTTATTAGCCAAGAAGGCTCTGAGTTGAACAACTTGACAGGTTGAGTCAGCCATCCCTCACAGGGAGCATGTAGAAGTTCAGAAGCGATACATGATGCTGGTTAGAAACAAGTTGCACAAAATCATTTGTTTTTAGATCAACTATTGTATTGATCACTTTTGGGCATAGTGCCCAGCTAAAGGACACAGTCTTCAAAAGCAAGCTCCATTTTTGCAACCCATTACTTCATCTGGGTTATAATAATAATAATAATAATAATAACAACATTTCATTTGTAGAGCATATTTCCCAAGCTCAATGAACATAAGGTATAAAACAAAAACAGCATCAGTACATCAGAAAGTAGAAACAACTATCACAAGACATAAAAACATGACCTACTAATGCAAAACATAGAATTTAATCAAATATTAAAAGCTAGCCTGAATATGTGGGACTTTAGTTGTTTTTTAAATGAGGAAATGTAAGCTGCCGCATTGACATGTACAGCTAGAGTGTTCTAGAGCTGATGTGAGGAGTTCCTGTCACTTATGCTGTGCAGGTTTGTGGCCGGTATGACCAGGCTGTTTGAGCCTGATGATTTTAGGTTGAGTGCTGGTGAATAGTTCTCTAGAAGTTGGCATATATATTTAGGTGCATCACCTTTGAGGGCCTGAAATGTCAGCAGAATAATCCTGAATTTGATCCTATATTGAACAGGCAGCCATGGGAGGTTAAATAAAACAGGGGTGATGTGGTTTTTTTTGGGGGGGCGGGGGGGGGGGGGGGGGGGGGGGTGAGAATATTCTGGCAGCTGCATTCTGGATCATCGGAGTTGAGACAGGAGCCTTACTGAGATTCCGGTCAGCAGTGCATTGCAGTAGTCAAGATCAAATCAAGATTAAATACAATTTTATTAGTCACATGGCCCGAAGAGGACAGTTGTAGACCTTACAGTGAAATGCTTACTTACAAGCCCCTAACCAACAATGCAGTTTCAAAATAAATATGTAAAGAAGATCAGTCTTCCGGAACAGCTAGTTTCGTGCATGCATGTTTCAGTGTTATTTGCCTCGAAGCGAGCATAGAAGTAGTTTAGCTCGTCTGGTAGGCTCATGTCACTGGGCAGCTCTTGGCTGTGCTTCCCTTTGTAGTCTATAATGGTTTGCAAACCCGGCCACCTCCGACGAGCGTCAGAGTCGGTGTAGTACGATTCGATCTTAGCCCTGTATTGACACTTTGCCTGTTTGATGGTTCGTCAGAGGGCATAGCGGGATTTCTTATAAGCTTCTGGGTTAGAGTCCCGCTCCTTGAAAGAGGCAGTTCTACCCTTTAGCTGAGTGCGGATGCTGCCAGTAATCCATGGCTTCTGGTTGGGGTATGTACGTACGGTCACTGCGGATGACGTCACTTATTGATGAAGCCAATGACTT
This sequence comes from Oncorhynchus mykiss, assembly GCF_057628025.1. Classification (NCBI taxonomy): domain Eukaryota; kingdom Metazoa; phylum Chordata; class Actinopteri; order Salmoniformes; family Salmonidae; genus Oncorhynchus; species Oncorhynchus mykiss. The sequence continues at coordinate 51,493,492 of NC_143039.1, read as the reverse complement.
ATGTGGTGTACTCCTCAATGCCATCGGAGGAATCCCAGAACATATTCCAGTCTGTGCTAGCAAAACAGTCCTGTACATTCAATAACAATAGAACAAAAGAAAAAGTCTATATATAGTGTGTGCAAATGGCGTGAGGAGGTAAGCAAATAAATAGACCATAGTAGCGAAGTAATTACAATTTAGCAGATTAACACTGGAGTGATAAATGAGCAGATGATGATGTGCAAGTAGCGATACTGGTGTGCAAAAGAGCAGAATAGTAAATAAAAACAATATGGGGATGAGGTAGGTAGATTAGGTGGGCTATTTACAGATGGACTATGTACAGCTGCAGCGATCGGTTAGCTGATGTTTAAAGTTTGTGGGGGAAAAATAAGTCTCCAGCTTCAGAGATTTTTGCAATTCGTTCCAGTCACTGGCAGCAGAGAACTGGAGGGAAAGGCGGCCAAAGGAGGTGTTGGCTTTGGGGATGACCAGTGAGAAATACTGTATACTGTATTCTATACCATCTATTGCACCTTGCCTAAGCCGCTCGGCATTCGCTCATCCATATCTACATATTCTCATTCACCCTGTTTAGATTTGTGTATTAGGTAGTTGTTAGATTACTTGTTAGATATTATTGTCGGAACTAGAAGCACAAGCATTTCGCTACACTCGGATTAACATCTGCTAACCATGTGTATGTGACCAATACAATTTTATTTTATTTGGCTTAAGGTTAACAGTCTGGTTAAGGTTATGGTATAAGTGGAAATGACAGCATTTTAGGAAATCTAAGTGCTTGTTGACAAGCAAGCACTTAGATATGGTCATTTTCACATTTTCATAAATTCTTAGTATACTTCATTCCCAAACATTCTAAGGCATTTGTGAAAATTCTATAGGAATATAGTGTGGGAAAGCGGCCATGCGTTTGGACAATTAATAGACCCTGCGGTAAATAACACCTAATAAAAACATGTGTATTTTCTAGGACCAGAATTTATGCAGACCGGTGCGCCATAGCCAATCAGAGCTACTAAGCCTTTATGCAAACAAGCCATTTGCCACAAAGGCCTGCCATCATTCACTTTGAACTGGACTGTGTGTTTACAGGCAGTTGCAACAGCGTGACTTTAGATCAAAAGCCAAAAGCCATAAAACAAACCTGAATGGATTTCTGCAAATACGTCAATACCACGGGAGTCCTCTTACATTCAAACTTTACATTCCTATTGATCAAACAAACATGAAAAGCTAGGCTCTCTCTCCCTGAGTTATGCACATCAATAACAAGATCAACAACTAATGCTAGCCAGAGCAAGATTACCTCAAATCTAACTCAGAAACATTAGATAAACCTTCTTAAACTTTTTCAGCAAGTTGGCTGTTAAAATTGCCCTAATAAACAAATGGGAATTGTAGCCTACTCATCCTTCAACTGGCTAAAGTTGGCTAGCTTGCTACCAAGCTACTTCATGACACAAATGAGAGAACACTTATTTACAATGATGGCCTACACAGGCCAAACCCGGACGATGCTGGGCCAATTGTGCGCCACCCTTTGGGACTCCAAATCACAGCTGGTTGTCATACAACCTGGATTCAAACCAGGGTGTCTGAAGTGACCCCTCAAGCACTGAGATGTAGTGCCTTAGACTGCTGCGCCACTTGGGAGCCGAAGTTTAAAGTTAGCCTAGGCTATTACCCCCTAAACGTGGGCAGGATCCACACTGAAAATATGCTAAAACATTAGTTTGATAAAGACAAAGAGCGTATTTTTATCAGAATCATTCATCCTAGGCCAACTAATCAAACAGATGTTGTGGCCATAATTCATCCCCATGCCGTGTTCACTGTATAATTGTTAATCCATTTGCAAAATTCCAAGGAACAGGCAAGCTAAATTGAATGTCTGTATATCGAAAAGACACATTTTGGTTTGTAACCCTGAAAAATGTGTCTTTCAACTTGCCAAATTGAGCCCCGTTTCATATGATCACTCTGAGAATAACTGTTCAAGAAGCGAATCACTTCACACTGTTCTGTTCTATTCCATTATATTACGTTATATTTTTGCTATAAAATCAATGTCTTGTCTGTTATAAGGGCTCCAGAAATAAGTGTATTGTCTGCTAAATTAACAAAACAAGGCTACGACATTGTCCAGCCATAGGCTTCTACAAGCAAGCTCCACACTGCTGAGGTTACTACCTTGTTGTTCCAGGATATAACCAGTTGACATTACAGTTTCGTTAAATTAATCTTCAATGGTACTTGTTTTTTCATTAAATGAATATATAGTACCAGTCAAAAGTTTGGACACACCTACTCATTCAAGGGGTTTTCTTCATTTTTTAAACTATTTTCTACATTGTAGAATAATAGTGAAGACATCCAAACTATGAAATAACACATATGGAATCATGTAGTAACCAAAAAAAAGAGTTCAACAAATCAAAATATATTTTAGATTCTTCAAAGTAGCCACCCTTTGCCTTGACAGCTTTCACACTCTTGGCATTCTCTAAGGAGGAATGGTTTTCCAACAGTCTACTGTCATTAAAAGTAACTTGTTACATTACACGGTTACTTACTGTGGAAGGTAACTCGCTAGTTGTTACATTACTTTTGCGTTACTAAAAACCAGCGGTGTAAAGTGCTTCAGTAAATATACTTGAAAGTACTACTTAAGTCATTTTTTGGGGGTAGCTGTACTTTACTATTTATATTTTTGACAAATTTTACTCCACGACATTCCTAAAGAAAATAATGTACTTCCTCCTCATCCCTGACACCAAAAGTACTCGTTACATTTTGAATGCTTAGCAGGACAGGAAAATGGTCTAATTCACGCACTTAAGCAATGACATGAACATTTAAATAATCTGCCCACTAAATTGTTGACTATGAATGCAAAGAAAAGTGTTGCATCACAACGAAATAAATCTTACAAAATCCAACACATCAAAGGAACATTGTCCATGAATCAAAAACAACATTTAGGCAGCTTTATGAAAGTCACTAAATACAGCCTACTAAGTTACAACAAACCCGACCTGAAGCAATGACATGAACATTTAAAGAATCTGCCCACTAAACTGCTGACTATGAATGCAAACTGTCAAATAACTCCAGAACATAATGCATTGAAATACAGTGCCTTGCGAAAGTATTCGGCCCCCTTGAACTTTGCGACCTTTTGCCACATTTCAGGCTTCAAACATAAAGATATAAAACTGTATTTTTTTGTGAAGAATCAACAACAAGTGGGACACAATCATGAAGTGGAACGATATTTATTGGATATTTCAAAAAATTTTAACAAATCAAAAACTGAAAAATTGGGCGTGCAAAATTATTCAGCCCCCTTAAGTTAATACTTTGTAGCGCCACCTTTTGCTGCGATTACAGCTGTAAGTCGCTTGGGGTATGTCTCTATCAGTTTTGCACATCGAGAGACTGAAATGTTTTCCCATTCCTCCTTGCAAAACAGCTCGAGCTCAGTGAGGTTGGATGGAGAGCATTTGTGAACAGCAGTTTTCAGTTCTTTCCACAGATTCTCGATTGGATTCAGGTCTGGACTTTGACTTGGCCATTCTAACACCTGTATATGTTTATTTTTGAACCATTCCATTGTAGATTTTGCTTTATGTTTTGGATCATTGTCTTGTTGGAAGACAAATCTCCGTCCCAGTCTCAGGTCTTTTGCAGACTACATCAGGTTTTCTTCCAGAATGGTCCTGTATTTGGCTCCATCCAACTTCCCATCAATTTTAACCATCTTCCCTGTCCCTGCTGAAGAAAAGCAGGCCCAAACCAAGATGCTGCCACCACCATGTTTGACAGTGGGGATGGTGTGTTCAGCTGTGTTGCTTTTACGCCAAACATAACGTTTTGCATTGTTGCCAAAAAGTTCAATTTTGGTTTCATCTGACCAGAGCACCTTCTTCCACATGTTTGGTGTGTCTCCCAGGTGGCTTGTGGCAAACTTTAAACGACACTTTTTATGGATATCTTTAAGAAATGGCTTTCTTCTTGCCACTCTTCCATAAAGGCCAGATTTGTGCAATATACGACTGATTGTTGTCCTATGGACAGAGTCTCCCACCTCAGCTGTAGATCTCTGCAGTTCATCCAGAGTGATCATGGGCCTCTTGGCTGCATCTCTGATCAGTCTTCTCCTTGTATGAGCTGAAAGTTTAGAGGGACGGCCAGGTCTTGGTAGATTTGCAGTGGTCTGATACTCCTTCCATTTCAATATTATCGCTTGCACAGTGCTCCTTGGGATGTTTAAAGCTTGGGAAATCTTTTTGTATCCAAATCCGGCTTTAATCTTCTTCACAACAGTATCTCGGACCTGCCTGGTGTGTTCCTTGTTCTTCATGATGCTCTCTGCGCTTTTAACTGACCTCTGAGACTATCACAGTGCAGGTGCATTTATACGGAGACTTGATTACACACAGGTGGATTGTATTTATCATCATTAGTCATTTAGGTCAACATTGGATCATTCAGAGATCCTCACTGAACTTCTGGAGAGAGTTTGCTGAAAGTAAAGGGGCTGAATAATTTTGCACGCCCAATTTTTCAGTTTTTGATTTGTTAAAAAAGTTTGAAATATCCAATAAATGTCGTTCCACTTCATGATTGTGTCCCACTTGTGGTTGATTCTTCACAAAAAAATACAGTTTTATATCTTTATGTTTGAAGCCTGAAATGTGGCAAAAGGTCGCAAAGTTCAAGGGGGCCGAATACTTTCGCAAGGCACTGTAAATAGATATGCTAGCCTATTAGCCACATTATGACTGACTTGTGATCATTGCACTTCCTAGTGTGATTGTATTGACATTCCCAGCCTTAGGTGCAGTAATCCATTTTTGTCCAAAATATTGAGCAATTGAAACTGAAACAGTGCATCCCAAATGGAGTCAGCAAACAATGTACCAGGCCAGCTGTGATTTCCAAACTGATAGCAATACAAGAAATGTATTGGTGAATTTTATGAATCATTCATTGAACTGCATCCATCTATTGTGCCAACAATGCCTTAGTGTACGTCATAGAATGTTGAGTCAAATGGAACCTATTTTTAAAACCTCATATGAAGTTGGTTTTGTAGCATAAACTGTGAATTGTATATTTTTTTTTACTGATATTATGATTTTTCTGTTTGTTTCATATCTGCAAAGTTGTTAAAATGCTGTCAGTTCCACTTTAATAAGGGTTAGGTTTGGATTCTAATCAGATTTTAGGAAGACAATTTGTAGAAACAGGCAGACGTTGTGGCCATAACTCATCTCCATGCAGGTGTTTACTGTAGAATTGTTAATCAATTTGCAAAATTCCAAGGAACAAGGAAACTAAATTGAACGTCTGTATATCGAAAAGAATACACAAATCAAATCAAATTGTAATAATCACATGCGCCGAAAACAACACGTGTAGACCTTACAGTGAAGTGCTCAATTACAAGCCCCTAACAAACAATGCAGTTTAAAAAATACGAAAAAGTATAAGAAATTAAAGAGCAGCAGTAAAATAACAATAGCGAGACTACATACAGGGGGTACCGGTACAGGTCAATGTGCGGGGGCACTGGTTAATCAAGGTAATTGAGGTAATATGGACATGTAGGTAGAGTTATTAAAGTGACTATGCATAGATAATAACAGAGAGTAGCAGGAGCATAAAAGAGGGGGTGGGCAATGCAAATACTCTGGGTAGTCATTTGATTAGATGTTCAGGAGTCTTATGGCTTGGGGGTAGAAGCTGTTTAGAAGCCTCTTGGAACTAGACTTGGTGCTCTGTTACCACTTGCCGTGCGGTAGCAGAGGGAACAGTCTATGACTAGGGTGGCTGGAGTCTGACATTTTTTAGGGCCTTCCTCTGACACTGCCTGTTATAGAGGTCCTGGATGGCAGGAAGCTTGGCCCCGGTGATGTACTGGGCTGTACGCACTACCCTCTGAAGTGGGCTGAACAGTTGCCATACCAGGCAGGGATGGTTCAGCTGTAGAACCTTTTGAAGATCTGAGGAACAAAGAACAAATCTTTTCAGTCTCTTGAGGGGGAAAAGGCTTTGTCGTGCCCTTTTCACGACTGTCTTGGTGTGCATGGACCATGTTAGTTTGCTGGTGATGTGGACACCTAGGAACTTGAAGCTCTCAACCTCCACTACAGCCCCGTCGATGAGAAAGGGGGATCGCTCGGTCCTCCTTTTCCTGAAGTCATCTCCTTTGTCTTGATCACGGTCTCTGACCTCCTCCCTATAGGATGTCTCGCCGTTGTCGGTGATCAGGCCTACCACTGTTGTGTCATCGGAAAACTTAATTATTGGGTTGGAGTCGTGCCTGGAAGTATCTGGCCCTGCAGCCTTGTGAATGTTGACCTGTTTAAAGGTCTAACATTGGCTGCGGAGAGAGTGATCACATAGTCATCTGGGCCAGCTGGTGCTCTCATGCATGTTTCTGTGTTATTTTCCTCGAAGTGAGCATAGAAGTAGTTTAGCTCGTTTGGTAGCCTCGTGTCACTGGGCTGCTCTCTGCTGTGCTTCCCTTTATAGTCTGTAATAGTTTGCAAGCCCTGCAACATCCGACGAGCGTTGGGGCCGGTGTAGTTCGATTCAATTTTAGTCCTGTATTGACGCTTTGATGGTCGGAGGCATAGCGGGATTTCTTATAAGCTTCCGGGTTAGAGTTCCGCTCATTGAAAGCGCAGCTCTAGCCTTTAGCTCAGTGCAGATGCTGCCTATATTCCATTGCTTCTGGTTGGGGTATGTACGTACGGTCACTGTGGGGACGACGTTGTCGATGCACTTATTGATGAAGCCAATGAAGGATGTGGTGTACTCCTCAATGCCATCGGAAGAATCCCGGAACATATTCCAGTCTGTGCTAGCAAAACAGTCCTGTAGCTTAGCATCGGCTTCATTTGACCACTTTTTCATTGACACAGTCACTGGTACTTCCTGCATTAATTTTTTGCTTGTAAGCAGGAATCAGGAGGATAAAATTGTGGTCAGATTTGTCAAATGGAGGGCGAGGGAGAGCTTTGTACGTGTCTCTGTGTGTCGAGTAAAGGTGGTCTAGAGGTTTTTTCCCTCTGGTTGCACATTTAACATGCTAATAGAAATTTGGTAAAACGGATTTAAGTTTGCATTAAAGTCCCTCGGCCACTGGGAGCGCCGCCTCTGGATGAGCGTTTTCCTGTTTGCTTATGGGAGAATACAGCTCATTGAGTGTGGTCTTAGTTCCAGCATCGGTCTGTGGTGGTACGTAGACAGCAACGAAAAATAGAGATGAAAACTCTCTATTTCGATAGAGTATTTCATGATAAGCTGTAGACCACACCAACCCAGGCGAGCAAAACCTCAAGACTTCCTTAGATAGCGTACACCAGCTGTTGTTAACAAATATACATAGACCGCACCCCCTGTCTTACCAGACGCCGCTGTTCTCTCCTGCCGATACAGAGTATAACCAGCCAGCTGTATGTTGATAATGTCGTCGTTCAGCCACGACTCCGTGAAGCATAAGATATTACAGTTTTCAACGGCCCGTTGGTAGTTTAATCTTCCCCATAGACCGTCAATTTTTCTTCTCCAATGATTGCATGTTAGCTAGTAGAACGGAAGGCAGTGGTGGTTTATTCCATCACCTACAAATTCTCAGAAGGCAGCACGACTTCCGTATTTTTCTCTGTCTTCTCTTCACGCAAATGACAGGGATTTGGGCCTGTTCCTGGGAAAGCAGTATGTCCTTCACGTCGGACTCGTTAAAGGAAAAAAAAGCTTCTGCCAGTTCGTGGTGTGTAATCACTGTTCTGATGTCCAAAAAAACAAACAACAAACAAAAAGCAATCTTCTCTGGCGCCATGATACCGTAAATTTTGGTTTTAACCCTGAATAATGTCTTTCAACTTGCCAAATTGAGCCCTGTTTCAAATGATCACTCTGAGAATAACTGTTCAAGAAGAGAGATGTGAATCACTTCACACTGTTCTGTTCTATTTTATTCCCTTATTTTACATCATGTTTTTACTATAAAATAGATGTCTTGACAAAACAAGGCAATGACATTTTACAGCCATAGGATTCTACAAGCAGGCACCACACTGCTGAGGTTTATGTTCCAGGATATGACCAGTTGATATTAAAGTTTAATTAAATGAATCTTCAAAGGTACTTGTTTTTTCATTGAATGAATACATAGTACCAGTCAAAAGTTGACACACCTACTCATTCAATGGTTTCTTTATTTGTTACTATTTTTTACATTGTAGAATAATAGTGAAGGCATCAAAACTCTGAAATAACACATATGGAATCATGAAGTAACCAAAAAAGTGTTAAAAAGTGTTTTTACAAGTGTTAAACAAATCTTTAAAATATATTTTAGATTGTTCAAAGTAGCCATCCTTTGCATTGATGACAGCTTTGCACACTCTTGGCATTCTCTCAACCAGCTTCACGAGGAATGCTTTTCCAACAGTACTGTCATTAAAAGTCATTTGTTACATTACACATTTACTTACTGTGGAAGTAACTCGTTAGTCTATACATTACTTTTGTGTTACCAAAAACAGATAACCCTCGTAAAATGCCTTGTGCATGTTAGTCATTGTTATGACCAGCAGAGGGTGCACACTATCTTAGAATGGCTTGGCTACTTAGCACTCGCGGGATATTCAAAGTGGAACGTTACGCTAAACACCTAAAGGATTGTCAGTGCGCCAAACTTTAGGCAGCATTGATGTCATCGGACATCATGGGGGAGCTCAAGACCGAGATCTCTGTCAGATTTCCCAATAGTTTTTTCAGTAAATTGAACTGGGTATTTTGAAAGAAACAATGTCTTACTTTTTTATCTCATTATTATTTGGACTTTGTTGTTCAGCAGCCTATTGAAATGTAACTGTTCCACAAAAAATGTGTGATGGAGGAGAAATGTATACAGATTATGATAATAAAGAAAGATGTATGAATAATAGCCTTTGTCCAAGTGTTCTGACAAAATTCTACATTAAACCATCGACTGTGATGAATGCAAAGAAAAGTGTTGCATCACAACTAAATAAATATATCTAAATCCAACGGATCAAAGGAACATTGTCCATGAATGAAGAAGAACATTTAGGCAGCTTTATGAAAGTCACTAAATACAGCCTACTAAGTCACAACAAACCCGACTTGAAGTATCAACATTTTTTTATTTATTTTTATTTATTTATCCGTTATTTTACCAGGTAAGTTGACTGAGAACACGTTCTCATTTGCAGCAACGACCTGGGGAATAGTTACAGGGGAGAGGAGGGGGATGAATGAGCCAAATGTAAACTGGGGATTATTAGGTGACCGTGATGGTTTGAGGGCCAGATTGGAAATTTAGCCAGGACACCGGGGTTAACACCCCTACTCTTACGATAAGTGCCATGGGATCTTTAACGACCTCAGAGAGTCAGGACACCCGTTTAACGTCCCATCCGAAAGACGGCACCCTACACAGGGCAGTGTCCCCAATCCCTGCCCTGGGGTATTGGGATATTTTTTTTTTTTTTTTAGACCAGAGGAAAGAGTGCTTCCTACTGGCCCTCCAACACCACCTCCAGCAGCATCTGGTCTCCCATCCAGGACCAACCCTGCTTAGCTTCAGAAGCAAGCCAGCAGTGGTATGCAGGGTGGTATGCTGCTGGACATGAGCATTTAAATAACCTGCGTACTAAACTGCTGACCACGAATGCAAACTGTCAAACAAATCCCAAAACATAATGCATTGAAATAAATTAAATGCAATAAATTACTTACATTCATTACTTACATTCATCAAAGACGCATACAATTTCATTTAGTTCTTGGGGTGACAAGTTTAACCGAACAGGAATCAAACTTTTGCTGTTTTGGAGAATAAAAACATTATACTCAGCATCAACGTCAATCGGCTGGCTTGGGTCTTTCTCCACCAGTCTTGTGGAGCTGAGCTTGGCCTGAAGGTTCTTCTTGATATTTTAAGTTGAGTTATTTGCAGCTGACAAGTGCTTATCACCGAGGCACCTTTTGCATTGTATTATCGTTTTTCTCATTTTCTTCTACCAATTAAAAATAATGTGAATACTTCCACGATGATAAGGCTGTTGTCTCTGCCATCTTGCTAGCTGGCTTCCCGCCACAATGTTCTTGAAGAAACAGGAAGAGCGTGAACTTAGGCTAAAGGATTTACATTATGGGGGGAGAAAAATAAAAATGGAAATCAGATTTTATAGTAACGAGTTGTTACTTTAATTGGTAACTAATTACTTAAATTGAAAACCAAAGTGTTAAGTTACTTTGGAACATGTCACCCCCAATACTAAGAAACTTATATGAAGTAGTTCTAAAATCCCTTATGGAAAAATGAATGGTGGAAAAACAATTGGAACCATTTTCAGGCTTTCCCGACAGGTTTAATGGGTATTATTAGTCATACTGTGGTACTCAATTCAGATGTACCTTTTGTTAAGTAAATCAGGTGTTAAATGAGGTGAAAAGTAGACTGGAGTGCTGTCGTGTATTGATGTGACGTACTGAGATAGGACGTCACCACGTCAGTAAAGGAATGTTAAGGGATTACAGACAGTGCTGGAGTAAAGACATGTTGAAGTTTACCTCTGGTAAAGTCTGGTTGATTAAATTCAGTACAATATCTTAACTTAGCAGGAGTTGTAAGTATAAGATTGAACAAGTGCCACTTTAACTCAGTCTCCTGAAAGGTTTATGTGAAGAAATGGTGAATGTGCAAAGACTGCCTCCATTAGTCTGACAATACAGAATATTTCATTATTGTAGTCATATTTTGTCTCTACAGCAAGAGGGCGCCAAATAATCAGGATCTAGTTAGTTGTTGTTCAACATACAGTGAGTTCCAAAAGTATTGGGACAGTGACAAATGTCTTTTTGTTTGGCTCTCGACCCCAGCACGTTGGATTTGAAATGATACAATGACTTTGAGGTTAGTGTCAGCTATAATTTGAGGGTATTTTCCTCCAAATTACGGCCCTTTTTGTACATAGTCCCCTATTTTATGGGACCAAAAGTATTTTAGACAAATTCACAGTAACACTTCCTTTTAAGGGGTCCTTATTACAGTGTATCTACACTAACAAGCGTTGTAGCGACTCATAGTTACAATGTAATAACATGTACCTGGTAGTAATTGTGGTCTGTATAATTTCAGAAGTGTAGCAAAGAATGCTTGCGCACCATGCTTTTTACAAATGGGTTACTTAACCATGACCATGACTGTGAACTGTTTGAAATATTTGTCTAGTCAACGTTGTTGCTAGCACTTGCCTCAAAAATAAAGCGTACCATCTGGGTTAACTTGGTTGAGTTTATGGGGAAAAAATGTATATGAGTGTCATCCCAGATGAGGAATAAGACACTATTTTAAAGCACATGTAATGTTTGCCTAAGTATAATGTAGTTGTTACACAGGATTTAGCTAGTCAAAATGACAGTACACTACCCATCCTGACAACCTGGCCCTCATTTTGAAGCTTCTAGAAGTGTGAGCCAAGTGGGAGAATAAACACAATAGTACACGTAATATTCACATTGTAACGGCTGTTGGTGGAAGAAGGTGAGGACCAAGGTGCACCGCGGTAGGTGTTCATGTTTGTTTATTGACACTGAACACTAAATACAAAAACAACAAAGGGAATAACCGAAACAGTCCTGAAAGGTGAAAAACACTAAACAGAAATCATCTACCCACAAAACCCATGTGGGAAAAATCTACCTAAGTATGGTTCTCAATCAGAGACAATGATAGACAGCTGCCTCTGATTGGGAACCACAACGGCCAAACAACAAAGAAATACAAAACATAGAAAATTCATATAGAATGCCCACCCTAGTGACACACATAAGTACAGAACAATGTGATTCCTAGTTGCTACACAGGATGTGGCTAGTTATAATGAAGTTTATCTTGAGGGGTACTTACTTGTAATTATAGTATCCCAATAGTTAGTGGTAGAAAAAGTAGCCAATACAGTACTTGAGTAAAAAGTAAAGATACCTTAATAAAAAGTAAAAGGGTAAAGTCACCCAATAAAATACTCCATGAGTAAAAGTATGAAAGTAGTAGTACTTTAAAGTATGTTTACTTAAAGATGCAATCTCAAACTTTTGTATAATTTCAGCCTGTAGTTTTGAAAGTGGTGTGCATGAGCCAAAGGTGGTCACCGTTTTGTGTGTACTACGTCATCCATTTCGATTATAAGTCATGTCTTGCAAAAAAAAAAATATGTTTTTTTTTCTGCAATTCGTATGCTATGTTAGGAATCCAATTCGTACTATAAGTTAAGATCCTGGAGTGCAAATTTAAGTACCGGTATTTTAGTTTACACAACAACCGATAGCATACCAACACACAATATTTCAGCATGGACAAACCCCGTTATATGTGCTCGCAAACTGAGAACCGATCTCCGCATTGACACAACTCTGCTTATTTCGCCAGATAGTAACTTAACTTTTGTTCTTTTGCTTTGTAGTTTAGCGTGCTGGCTAATGCTGTTGCTTCTGGCAAATATTGAGCTATTTTAGCAAGCTAGCTTGTTAGCTAATAAAGTTAAGTAAACATACCTTCGTAATCTGTTAAATAAGACGACACAGAATTTAAAGCCCTTCTCCATTAAATTTTTCGGCACTGATGTTGTGGCCCGGGCGATTCCGTGGACAGTGTTTAAGGTCAACTTCGGCACAGACAGAAAACCTCAGCCATTTTCATGCACTGAGCGACGGGTATTATGGGTACTGTTTACTAAATATGGAAGGAACATTCTGCAAAGAGCCTATAATGGTAAGGTTATAAGCGCTATGGCGAAAACGGGTTCACAAACGGCTCATATCAAAAAAAGTTTAAATTGTTAAATCATTTAACGCTATATTTGATAATAAGTCTATTGCTTTAACCATCAATAAAAACATTGACACATTAATAATAAACAGTTATGGCTACAATTCTGAGATAATAATTGATGCTTGCCAAATTGTAAGCTTGGTTGAATAATGGCTTATAAATGCACTTTAAAATGGTCACAAGACAAACTCTTATTCCATCATGTAACCTTGCAATATTGAAGAACATTCTCACTTTTTGGATGTGATGCATTTGTGCAATTATTTATTCATCCCAGGATATAAGGCATGTCAAGTAATTAATGTTTAATGTCTCCCGATCTGTGCCACACGTTTAAAACAACGATGACCTCGAACATGTCCATTTGTAAAAGAACTGGGTCAAGAAGAAGGTAAATGTGCAAAATCTAGACATGATAAATTGCCACAAATTTTTTAAAAAGTATTGGAGACGAGACAAAAACCTCAAGACAGGAGAACCTTTTCAATGCATTTGTGGGGGATACATTAGAACAACCAAAGAATTTCTGCGCTACCTGTGCTATCTGTGCTACCTTGTCCAGTACCTGCTGTTTTCGATTCTCTCTCTCTACCGCACCTGCTGTCTCTAACTCTGAATGACCGGCTATGAACAGGCGTCAGGGTAGCCTAGTGGTTAGAGTGTTGGACTAGTAACCGAAAGGTTGCAATTTCAAATCCCCGAGCTGAAGACTCCAGGATTGGAAAATATTGAAGACAGATATTTCCATTGTTACCTGTAATGTTAAAAAAAGGAGAAAAATACCATCCTGGTTTTCCAAAATATATATTTAGGCTACTCAACATTCTATAGGTTACAGCTTTGAGTCACCACTATTGTAGTTATGACATTGTTTAATCTAATTAATTATTATTGTTTTGTAAGAAATGATGGTGCAATAAAGTTGACTAAAGTATTGGATGCAGCTGAGAAGAATCAAAACAATAGTTGTTTAATTTAGTGGACACCTGCTTATTTTTAACAAACATGGTAAGAAGCATTCGTTGTTACACACAGAACGCAGTTACAACAAGTTACTTCTTACGTCAAGTTACTTGTTGTTATTACACTGTAACTTTGAGTTGTTATTGTCAACTACAATACAGGGTAATTACTGTGTATTGAGGACCCTTTAAAAGGCAGTGTTAACAAATTCACATATATGTTTATTAATAAAGAACTAAATGGTTTATTATTTGGTCCCATATTTGGTCCCATGCAATAATTACATCAAGCTTGTGATTCTACAAATTAGCTGGATGCTCATTTTGATTATTTTCTGCCAGGATAGAAATTAATGGTAAATAATGTATTGTGTAATTGTAGTCACTTTTATTGTCAATTAGAATAGAAAATGTTTCTAAAGAAATCTACATTAATGTGGATGCTACCATGATTACAATTCATCCTGAATTAATTATGAGTAATGATGAGTTAGAATGTTAGATGCACAAATATAATTTTTCAAAGATATGCTAACCTCCCCTGTCATTGTAATGTTGAGAAGTTAGCATTTTTGGGGGGGGTATGATATTAGTTAAATGGCCAATCATGGATTGGCACATCTATTGCTTTAGTTTTAAATTAATTAAATATAGCCATTGATTCTTAAAAAATATAACTAATAAATGCGTCATGAGATTAGTTCAACTGTCACTTTTATTGTAAATAAGAATAGACTGTTTCTAAACACTTGTATATAAATGTGAATGCTACCATGACTACGAATAATTCTGAATGAATTGTGAATAATTATAAGTGAGAAAGTTACAGACGCACAAATATCATACCCCCAAGACACACTAACCTCTCACCGTTACAGTAACAAGGGAGTTTAGCTTTTTGGGGGGGAGGGGTGTTAGAAACATTTTCTATTCTTATTTACAACAAAAGTGACTCCAAAATGACACAATACATTATTCACCATAGATTTCTATTGGGCACAAAATAATCTGAAACAACAAAAAAACTGCAAATTCATCCAACAAATGTGTAGAGTAACAAGCTTGATGTAGTCATTGCGTGCTGTGAATATGGGACCAAATACTTACCTTTGTACTACTTTAATACACATAAGTGAACTTGTACCAATACTTTTCGTTCCCTAAAATGTGGGGACTATGTACAAAAAGTGCTGTAATTTCTAATCGGTTCATCATATATGGACAAAAAATACCTTCAAATTAAATCTGCCAATCTGCCATAACCTCATAGTCATTGTATCATTTCATATATAAAGTGGAGTACAGAGCCAAAACAACAAAATTGTCAATGTCGCAATACTTTGAGATCACTGTTTTTCACTGTATTGATGAAAACTAGCATGTACCATTATGTAGAGTGAAGTGCTTGCAATGCCACGGTTGTTGGTTTGGTTCCTACTGGAGTGAGCCCCACAAACATGCATGCATGCTCAACTGTATGTTGCTTTCGATAAAAGCATCTACTAAATGACAATATAAACTAAGCACTAACACCATCTTCCATGTCATACCATGGCATCCAAACATAAAACAAGGAGGATGTTCCTTGTTATGGATGTAGAGGTATGTTCAATAGAACAGATTCTAAGAATCTCAAACACCTTTCAACGTCACGAAAGGTGTTTGACAACCATGATTTCTTAGGGCGTTGCTAGTCACAGAACAGAAACCTGAAATCACAGTTCAAACATCCAAATAGGGTTAAGTGTAAGAGTAAGATGTACAATTCACATATGATAAACATAAATTGTTAGGATTGGGTCAATGTAAATCATTAGTTGGGAAATGTGATAAAAAAATCACTGATCAAAACACTGACACGGGAAGCAACATGCCAACACGCTCTGACTGGGGATTTTGCTCAATAAGTTCTCTGATCTCAATACATTTATACCAGTCCATGTGTTAGTTTAGTTTAAATATAAATTAAATGTGATTGATTGACTTGATTGGATCTGATACATATCTTCAGGTATCAGGCAAAGTTACTCAACACGTTACAATGCCATCAATTGCTCTGACCTGGGTTCAAATAGTATTGAGCCTGTCTGGAGTGAGTGCCAGAAAGATGGCGGTTTCTCTTTTGGGACTACTACAATGGTTCCATTATGCCAAGCAAGCTCAATCACCGACCACAGTCAGTCAGAGTATTTTAAATATATTATTTACAGACAGGTCTGGTTCCAACCCTTCTGCCCTTGTGGCTTTGAGTAAGGCACACAAACCCCTAAACTGCTTCCTGGGTACTGCTCTAAGGCTAACCTGTTGCTATTGTGGGAATAGTATGTCAGAGGGTTGGGTACTGTGACAGAAAAAATACACATTTTATTTCTACTGATATATAAAGAACTTTTAAACAAATTCCTCATGAATGATGTTGAATAAATGTGTTCTAATGGTTGTTATGAATGACACTGGAACACTCCTCAAGGTGTTAAATATATACCCACCTTTGTTTCAGATCAACCAATGGCATGCAGAATATTCCCCTTGTTTGAGAGTCCTGAATAAAAAGAGGAACTCCCTGAGGAAGACAGGAAAACTGTGCATCAAGTTTTAACCCTAAATAAAGTGATACTGACAGTCAGCTGGAGAGGGAAATCCTGCATACTTCAGATCCACGTTTGCGTTGCCATGAACCTTGCAGAGGTTAAATGTGCACCCAGAAATAGGTCAATACTATTATGTATTTACTTTTTGATAGCTTTACTAAAGATTTTAGTCCTTAGTCCCCGAGTCCTTAATGGGGAAATCTGGGATTCAAACAACAACAATGCTGACACCCCACCACTTTAGTAAACGTTATCACTCTCAAATTCATAGATGTAGCTATGGATGCAAGGACTGACCATCCATGATATCAAAATGATGAGGACCAAGGCACTCTTCAAAATAGTGAAACACTATTGTAGTGTCGTGTTAATGTTCAATAGAAAATATATATTTTTAAACTGAACACATTTCATTATCATAGAGAGATACTTTGTCTTTAAATATGTATTTTTTTATTAAGCCACAAGATACAGATTTGTATTAATTTCTCCAAATATATCAACTGTGAAGTCCCAAAAATGTAGGGTATTATGCTTGCTTTTCAGCAGGCACACACAAATGTTTAGGTGTCAACATTCTTCAGTGTAAGTAATCATTGTTAAATTATTTGGGCATCTGGAATAAAGAGCCAAACAAACATATTATTTTTATTAATACAATTATTGAAGTCCAACTCCCCGTAAAATCAGAAATCGAAGATGATTTCTTCCATTGTTGGGCTCAGCATGCGGGGTCATTGTGACCTTCAATCAAAGTTAAGTAAGTCAATTAAGTACAATGAAGCAAGTTTCTGGCTATAGAAAATATTTTATAAAATGTAATTGTCGCCTAAAAAGTTTTCAATAAAATAAGGTCAGTACATAACTGTTGTTATTCTCTCAAACAGATACACCAGCCCATCTTTGCCCCTCCCTTTTTTAGATGATCTTTTGTCCATCCCAATTTTTTTTTAATACAAAACCTAACTAGTTTTCCATACCACGTCAGTACCTGGGGAAATAAACAAAAACATTTTTAAACTAAGGACCTCTTACGTGCATTCCTCTGTCCCTCCCTCTTTCATCACCTTAGTCTTATTATCTTTGGTGCCTCCCAAAATATTATGTCACCTGAAAGTGATATAGTAATAGAAATAGAAACTAGAAATGCATTGGCATTACAGTATGCATATGAACAGTTCAATTGTAAGCTTGAAATGGTTAGCAGAACTAGACAGATAATGAGATTTTAGAGTAGATATAAGCTAGATATTGTGATTGTTTATTGTCATTAACCAAGACCTTCCTCAATAGACATTAGAAGAAATGACAGAAATAGGTGGCTGGCATTGAAGTGTTTGCTTTACTGTATAATGGAATATATAAATGGAAAAGCTTTGATACATTGAAAAAAAAAAAACTGCGCATAGAATGTTTATTAGTGATGCAAACTATATATCATAATGTATATAATTATGGGTGTCTTATATTTATATTTCAAACAATATTTTGGACCAAGGTTGAAAAAAGCAGTCAGTTTGTGAGATTGTTGCCTTTACCTAAATGGTTTATTTCTTTCAGACATAAGAACATCTAAACAGAATGTTGTGTAAACTAGATATTCAATCTGTACAGCTATCAATCCAAAACGATTTGGATTGGACTCTACAATGCATTCTTTCACACTGGATTGTGACATTTTCAACTCAAGTGATGTGTTTGTCTTCAGAGGGGAATATTTTTCTCTGTGAGAGGTACAATTACACTCTTTTACATCATGAATGCCTAAGGGTTGTTATCTCTGTCTATTCAACTCATCATTAGGAACCAGTGTTCAAAAATAGATTCAAGAGTCATTGAATATTTTCAAGATGTCTAAAATTCCTGATGTAATTCTGGACTGACATGCATGGCTGTTCAGGCGATGTCCTTATTAATTGACAAAAATATGTGAAGGAAAGAAATTAGACATTAACATCACACAAGTGTTACAAGTGCTTTTATGATCAGAATTTTTTTTATTTTTTTATTTTTTATTTTACCTTTATTTAACCAGTTAGGCAAGTTGAGAACAAGTTCTCATTTACAATTGCGACCTGGCCAAGATAAAGCAAAGCAGTTCGACAGATACAACGAAACAGAGTTACACATGGAGTAAAACAAACATACAGTCAATAATACAGTATAAACAAGTCTATATACAACGTGAGCAAATGAGGTGAGAATGGAGGTAAAGGTAAAAAAGGCCATGGTGGCAAGGTAAATACAATATAGCAAGTAAAACACTGGAATGGTAGTTTTGCAATGGAAGAATGTGCAAAGTAGAAATAAAAATAATGGGGTGCAAAGGAACAAAATAAATAAATAAATTAAATACAGTTGGGAAAGAGGTAGTTGTTAGGGCTAAATTATAGGTGGGCTATGTACAGGTGCAGTAATCTGTGAGCTGCTCTGACAGTTGGTGCTTAAAGCTAGTGAGGGAGATAAGTGTTTCCAGTTTCAGAGATTTTTGTAGTTCGTTCCAGTCATTGGCAGCAGAGAACTGGAAAGAGAGGCGGCCAAAGAAAGAATTGGTTTTGGGGGTGACTAGAGAGATATACCTGCTGGAGCGTGTGCTACAGGTGGGAGATGCTATGGTGACCAGCGAGCTGAGATAAGGGGGGACTTTACCTAGCAGGGTCTTGTAGATGACATGGAGCCAGTGGGTTTGGCGACGAGTATGAAGCAAGGGCCAGCCAACGAGAGCGTACAGGTCGCAATGGTGGGTAGTATATGGGGCTTTGGTGACAAAACGGATTGCACTGTGATAGACTGCATCCAATTTGTTGAGTAGGGTATTGGAGGCTATTTTGTAAATGACATCGCCAAAGTCGAGGATTGGTAGGATGGTCAGTTTTACAAGGGTATGTTTGGCAGCATGAGTGAAGGATGCTTTGTTGCGAAATAGGAAGCCAATTCTAGATTTAACTTTGGATTGGAGATGTTTGATATGGGTCTGGAAGGAGAGTTTGCAGTCTAACCAGACACCTAAGTATTTGTAGTTGTCCACGTATTCTAAGTCAGAGCCGTCCAGAGTAGTGATGTTGGACAGGCGGGTAGGTGCAGGTAGCGATCGGTTGAAGAGCATGCATTTAGTTTTACTTGTATTTAAGAGCAATTGGAGGCCACGGAAGGAGAGTTGTATGGCATTGAAGCTTGCCTGGAGGGTTGTTAACACAGTGTCCAAAGAAGGGCCGGAAGTATACAGAATGGTGTCGTCTGCGTAGAGGTGGATCAGAGACTCACCAGCAGCAAGAGCGACCTCATTGATGTATACAGAGAAGAGAGTCGGTCCAAGAATTGAACCCTGTGGCACCCCCATAGAGACTGCCAGAGGTCCGGACAACAGACCCTCCGATTTGACACACTGAACTCTATCAGAGAAGTAGTTGGTGAACCAGGCGAGGCAATCATTTGAGAAACC